>NC_091133.1:121078219-121253021 GCF_040183065.1 Periplaneta americana
AAAACACGATTTTGCTATAAACGTTAATAAAATCTCTATATTCCAACCGATTGTGCTAATTCTTTCACAGAGTGTTTAGTATACATGATTGAACTGTATTATGTCACTGGTTTCGATTTTCCCCACAAAAAAAAATCCTTCAAAAAATTTCGTTTTTTCGAGTTTTTTAACTATATAAATATCAATAAAATCTACAAATTCCGTGGGATTTGTCTAATTTCTTAAAAAAATGTTAAATTCATGTGGATTCACCTATATATAACAACAATTTCACGTTCGCATGCTGAGTAATATGGGTTTGTTTGTGTAAATCGTCCAATTGTAAAAATCGTCGTTTCTTGCGGTAAAAACACGATTTTGCTATAAACATTAATAAAATCTCTATATTCCAACCGATTGTGCTAATTCTTGGACAGAGTGTTTAGTATACAAGATTGAACTGTATTATATCACTGGTTTCGATTTTCCCCACAAAAAAAAATTTTTCAAAAAATTTCGTTTTTGCGAGATTTTAACTATATAAATATCAATAAAATCTACAAATTGCGGGGGATTTGTCTAATTTCTTAAAAAAATGTTAAATTCATGTGGAGTCACCTATATATAACAACAATTTCACGTTCGCATGCAGAGGAATATGGGTTTGTTCGTGAAAATCGTCAAATTGTAAAAATCGTCGTTTCTTGCGGTAAAAACACGATTTTGCTATAAACGCTAATAAAATCTCTATATTCCAACCGATTGTGCTAATTCTTTCACAGAGTGTTTAGTATACATGATTGAACTGTATTATGTCACTGGTTTCGATTTTCCCCACAAAAAAAATCCTTCAAAAAATTTCGTTTTTGCGAGTTTTTTAACTATATAAATATCAATATAATCTACAAATTCCGTGGGATTTGTCTAATTTCTTAAAAAAATGTTAAATTCATGTGGAGTCACCTGTATATAACAACAATTTCACGTTCGCATGCAGAGGAATATGGGTTTGTTTGTGTAAATCGTCCAATTGTAAAAATCGTCGTTTCTTGCGGTAAAAACACGATTTTGTTATAAACGTTAATAAAATCTCTATATTCCAACCGATTGTGCTAATTCTTTCACAGAGTGTTTAGTATACATAATTGAACTGTATTATATCACTGGTTTCGATTTTCCCCACAAAAAAAAATCCTTCAAAACATTTCGTTTTTGCGAGATTTTAACTATATAAATATCAATAAAATCTACAAATTCCGGGGGATTTGTCTAATTTCTTAAAAAAATGTTAAATTCATGTGGAGTCACCTATATATAACAACAATTTCACGTTCGCATGCAGAGGAATATGGGTTTGTTTGCGAAAATGGTCAAATTGTAAAAATCGTTGTTTCTTGCGGTAAAAACACGATTTTGCTATAAACGTTAATAAAATCTCTATATTCCAACCCATTGTGCTAATTCTTTCACAGAGTGTTTAGTATACATGATTGAACTGTATTATGTCACTGGTTTCGAATTTCCCCACAAAAAAAATCCTTCAAAAAATTTCGTTTTTTCGAGTTTTTTAACTATATAAATATCAATATAATCTACAAATTCCGTGGGATTTGTCTAATTTCTTAAAAAAATGTTAAATTCATGTGGATTCACCTATATATAACAACAATTTCACGTTCGCATGCGGAGGAATAAGGGTTTGTTTGTGTAAATCGTCCATTTGTAAAAATCGTCGTTTCTTGCGGTAAAAACACGATTTTGCTATAAACGTTAATAAAATCTCTATATTCCAACCGATTGTGCTAATTCTTTGACAGAGTGTTTAGTATACATGATTGAACTGTATTATATCACTGGTTTCGATTTTCCCCACAAAAAAAAAATCCTTCAAAAAATTTCGTTTTTGCGAGATTATTAACTATATAAATATTTATAAAATATACAAATTCCGTGGGATTTGTCTAATTTCTTATAAAAATGTTAAATTCATGTGGAGTCACCTGTATATAACAACAATTTCACGTTCGCATGCAGAGGAATATGGGTTTCTTTGTGTAAATCGTCCAATTGTAAAAATCGTCGTTTCTTGCGGTAAAAACACGATTTTGTTATAAACGTTAATAAAATCTCTATATTCCAACCGATTGTGCTAATTCTTTCACAGAGTGTGTAGTATACATGATTGAACTGTATTATGTCACTGGTTTCGATTTACCCCACAAAAAAAATCCTTCAAAAAATTTCGTTTTTGCGAGTTTTTTAACTGTATAAATATCAATAAAATCTACAAATTCCGTGGGATTTGTCTATTTTCTTAAAAAAATGTTAAATTCATGTGGATTCACCTATATATAACAACAATTTCACTTTCGCATGCAGAGGAATATGGGTTTGTTTGTGTAAATCGTCCAATTGTAAAAATCGTCGTTTCTTGCGGTAAAAACACGATTTTGCTATAAACGTTAATAAAATCTCTATATTCCAACCGATTGTGCTAATTCTTTGACAGAGGGTTTAGTATACATGATTGAACTGTATTATATCACTGGTTTCGATTTTCCCCACAAAAAAAAATTTCGTTTTTGCGAGATTTTAACTATATAAATATCAATAAAATCTACAAATTCCGTGGGATTTGTCTAATTTCTTAAAAAAATGTTAAATTCATGTGGAGTCACCTGTATATAACAACAATTTCACGTTCGCATGCAGAGGAATATGGGTTTGTTTGTGTAAATCGTCCAATTGTAAAAATCGTCGTTTCTTGCGGTAAAAACACGATTTTGTTATAAACGTTAATAAAATCTCTATATTCCAACCGATTGTGCTAATTCTTTCACAGAGTGTTCAGTATACATAATTGAACTGTATTATATCACTGGTTTCGATTTTCCCCACAAAAAAAAATCCTTCAAAAAATTTCGTTTTTGCGAGATTTTAACTATATAAATATCAATAAAATCTACAAATTCCGTGGGATTTGTCTAATTTCTTAAAAAAATGTTAAATTCATGTGGATTCACCTATATATAACAACAATTTCACGTTCGCATGCAGAGGAATATGGGTTTGTTTGTGTAAATCGTCCAATTGTAAAAATCGTCGTTTCTTGCGGTAAAAACACGATTTTGCTATAAACATTAATAAAATCTCTATATTCCAACCGATTGTGCTAATTCTTGGACAGAGTGTTTAGTATACATGATTGAACTGTATTATATCACTGGTTTCGATTTTCCCCACAAAAAAAAATCCTTCAAATAATTTCGTTTTTGCGAGATTTTAACTATATAAATATCAATAAAATCTACAAATTCCGGGGGATTTGTCTAATTTCTTAAAAAAATGTTAAATTCATGTGGAGTCACCTATATATAACAACAATTTCACGTTCGCATGCAGAGGAATATGGGTTTGTTTGTGAAAATGGTCAAATTGTAAAAATCGTTGTTTCTTGCGGTAAAAACACGATTTTGCTATAAACGTTAATAAAATCTCTATATTCCAACCGATTGTGCTAATTCTTTCACAGAGTGTTTAGTATACATGATTGAACTGTATTATGTCACTGGTTTCGATTTTCCCCACAAAAAAAAATCCTTCAAAAAATTTCGTTTTTTCGAGTTTTTTAACTATATAAATATCAATATAATCTACAAATTCTGTGGGATTTGTCTAATTTCTTAAAAAAATGTTAAATTCATGTGGATTCACCTATATATAACAACAATTTCACGTTCGCATGCGGAGGAATAAGGGTTTGTTTGTGTAAATCGTCCAATTGTAAAAATCGTCGTTTCTTGCGGTAAAAACACGATTTTGCTATAAACGTTAATAAAATCTCTATATTCCAACCGATTGTGCTAATTCTTTCACAGAGTGTTTAGTATACATGATTGAACTGTATTATATCACTGGTTTCGATTTTCCCCACAAAAAAAAATCCTTCAAAAAATCTCGTTTTTGCGAGGTTATTAACTATATAAATATTTATAAAATATACAAATTCCGTGGGATTTGTCTAATTTCTTAAAAAAATGTTAAATTCATGTGGAGTCACCTGTATATAACAACAATTTCACGTTCGCATGCAGAGGAATATGGGTTTGTTTGTGTAAATCGTCCAATTGTAAAAATCGTCGTTCTTGCGGTAAAAACACGATTTTGTTATAAACGTTTATAAAATCTCTATATTCCAACCGATTGTGCTAATTCTTTCACAGAGTGTTTAGTATACATGATTGAACTGTATTATGTCACTGGTTTCGATTTTCCCCACAAAAAAAATCCTTCAAAAAATTTCGTTTTTGCGAGTTTTTTAACTATAAAAATATCAATAAAATCTACAAATTCCGTGGGCTTTGTCTAATTTCTTAAAAAAATGTTAAATTCATGTGGATTCACCTATATATAACAACAATTTCACTTTCGCATGCAGAGGAATATGGGTTTGTTTGTGTAAATCGTCCAATTGTAAAAATCGTCGTTTCTTGCGGTAAAAACACGATTTTGCTATAAACGTTAATAAAATCTCTATATTCCAACCGATTGTGCTAATTCTTTGACAGAGTGTTTAGTATACATGATTGAACTGTATTATATCACTGGTTTCGATTTTCCCCACAAAAAAAAATCCTTCAAAAAATTTCGTTTTTGCGAGATTTTAACTATATAAATATCAATAAAATCTACAAATTCCGTGGGATTTGTCTAATTTCTTAAAAAAATGTTAAATTCATGTTGAGTCACCTGTATATAACAACAATTTTACGTTCGCATGCAGAGGAATATGGGTTTGTTTGTGTAAATCGTCCAATTGTAAAAATCGTCGTTTCTTGCGGTAAAAACACGATTTTGTTATAAACGTTAATAAAATCTCTATATTCCAACCGATTGTGCTAATTCTTTCACAGAGTGTTTAGTATACATAATTGAACTGTATTATATCACTGGTTTCGATTTTCCCCACAAAAAAAAATCCTTCAAAAAATTTCGTTTTTGCGAGATTTTAACTATATAAATATCAATAAAATCTACAAATTCCGTGGGATTTGTCTAATTTCTTAAAAAAATGTTAAATTCATGTGGATTCACCTATATATAACAACAATTTCACGTTCGCATGCAGAGGAATATGGGTTTGTTTGTGTAAATCGTCCAATTGTAAAAATCGTCGTTTCTTGCGGTAAAAACACGATTTTGCTATAAACATTAATAAAATCTCTATATTCCAACCGATTGTGCTAATTCTTGGACAGAGTGTTTAGTATACATGATTGAACTGTATTATATCACTGGTTTCGATTTTCCCCACAAAAAAAAAATCCTTCAAAAAATTTCGTTTTTGCGAGATTTTAACTATATAAATATCAATAAAATATACAAATTCCGGGGGATTTGTCTAATTTCTTAAAAAAATGTTAAATTCATGTGGAGTCACCTATATATAACAACAATTTCACGTTCGCATGCAGAGGAATATGGGTTTGTTCGTGAAAATCGTCAAATTGTAAAAATCGTCGTTTCTTGCGGTAAAAACACGATTTTGCTATAAACGCTAATAAAATCTCCATATTCCAACCGATTGTGCTAATTCTTTCACAGAGTGTTTAGTATACATGATTGAACTGTATTATGTCACTGGTTTCGATTTTCCCCACAAAAAAAAATCCTTCAAAAAATTTCGTTTTTGCGAATTTTTTAACTATATAAATATCAATATAAACTACAAATTCCGTGGGATTTGTCTAATTTCTTAAAAAAATGTTAAATTCATGTGGAGTCACCTATATATAACAACAATTTCACGTTCGCATGCAGAGGAATATGGGTTTGTTTGTGAAAATGGTCAAATTGTAAAAATCGTCGTTTCTTGCGGTAAAAACACGATTTTGCTATAAACGTTAATAAAATCTCTATATTCCAACCGATTGTGCTAATTCTTTCACAGAGTGTTTAGTATACATGATTGAACTGTATTATGTCACTGGTTTCGATTTTCCCCACAAAAAAAATCCTTCAAAAAATTTCGTTTTTGCGAGTTTTTTAACTATAAAAATATCAATAAAATCTACAAATTCCGTGGGCTTTGTCTAATTTCTTAAAAAAATGTTAAATTCATGTGGATTCACCTATATATAACAACAATTTCACTTTCGCATGCAGAGGAATATGGGTTTGTTTGTGTAAATCGTCCAATTGTAAAAATCGTCGTTTCTTGCGGTAAAAACACGATTTTGCTATAAACGTTAATAAAATCTCTATATTCCAACCGATTGTGCTAATTCTTTGACAGAGTGTTTAGTATACATGATTGAACTGTATTATATCACTGGTTTCGATTTTCCCCACAAAAAAAAATCCTTCAAAAAATTTCGTTTTTGCGAGATTTTAACTATATAAATATCAATAAAATCTACAAATTCCGTGGGATTTGTCTAATTTCTTAAAAAAATGTTAAATTCATGTTGAGTCACCTGTATATAACAACAATTTTACGTTCGCATGCAGAGGAATATGGGTTTGTTTGTGTAAATCGTCCAATTGTAAAAATCGTCGTTTCTTGCGGTAAAAACACGATTTTGTTATAAACGTTAATAAAATCTCTATATTCCAACCGATTGTGCTAATTCTTTCACAGAGTGTTTAGTATACATAATTGAACTGTATTATATCACTGGTTTCGATTTTCCCCACAAAAAAAAATCCTTCAAAAAATTTCGTTTTTGCGAGATTTTAACTATATAAATATCAATAAAATCTACAAATTCCGTGGGATTTGTCTAATTTCTTAAAAAAATGTTAAATTCATGTGGATTCACCTATATATAACAACAATTTCACGTTCGCATGCAGAGGAATATGGGTTTGTTTGTGTAAATCGTCCAATTGTAAAAATCGTCGTTTCTTGCGGTAAAAACACGATTTTGCTATAAACATTAATAAAATCTCTATATTCCAACCGATTGTGCTAATTCTTGGACAGAGTGTTTAGTATACATGATTGAACTGTATTATATCACTGGTTTCGATTTTCCCCACAAAAAAAAAATCCTTCAAAAAATTTCGTTTTTGCGAGATTTTAACTATATAAATATCAATAAAATATACAAATTCCGGGGGATTTGTCTAATTTCTTAAAAAAATGTTAAATTCATGTGGAGTCACCTATATATAACAACAATTTCACGTTCGCATGCAGAGGAATATGGGTTTGTTCGTGAAAATCGTCAAATTGTAAAAATCGTCGTTTCTTGCGGTAAAAACACGATTTTGCTATAAACGCTAATAAAATCTCCATATTCCAACCGATTGTGCTAATTCTTTCACAGAGTGTTTAGTATACATGATTGAACTGTATTATGTCACTGGTTTCGATTTTCCCCACAAAAAAAAATCCTTCAAAAAATTTCGTTTTTGCGAATTTTTTAACTATATAAATATCAATATAAACTACAAATTCCGTGGGATTTGTCTAATTTCTTAAAAAAATGTTAAATTCATGTGGAGTCACCTATATATAACAACAATTTCACGTTCGCATGCAGAGGAATATGGGTTTGTTTGTGAAAATGGTCAAATTGTAAAAATCGTCGTTTCTTGCGGTAAAAACACGATTTTGCTATAAACGTTAATAAAATCTCTATATTCCAACCGATTGTGCTAATTCTTTCAGAGTGTTTAGTATACATGATTGAACTGTATTATGTCACTGGTTTCGAATTTCCCCACAAAAAAAAAATCCTTCAAAAAATTTCGTTTTTTCGAGTTTTTTAACTATATAAATATCAATATAATCTACAAATTCCGTGGGATTTGTCTAATTTCTTAAAAAAATGTTAAATTCATTGGGATTCACCTATATATAACAACAATTTCACGTTCGCATGCGGAGGAATAAGGGTTTGTTTGTGTAAATCGTCCAATTGTAAAAATCGTCGTTTCTTGCGGTAAAAACACGATTTTGCTATAAACGTTAATAAAATCTCTATATTCCAACCGATTGTGCTAATTCTTTGACAGAGTGTTTAGTATACATGATTGAACTCTATTATGTCACTGGTTTCGATTTTCCCCACAAAAAAAAATCCTTTAAAAAATTTCGTTTTTGCGAGATTATTAACTATATAAATATTTATAAAATATACAAATTCCGTGGGATTTGTCTAATTTCTTAAAAAAATGTTAAATTCATGTGGAGTCAACTATATATAACAACAATTTCACGTTCGCATGCAGAGGAATATGGGTTTGTTTGAGAAAATGGTCAAATTGTAAAAATCGTTGTTTCTTGCGGTAAAAACACGATTTTGCTATAAACATTAATAATATCTCTTATTCTAACCGATTGTGCTAATTCTTTCACAGAGTGTTTAGTATACATGATTGAACTGTATTATGTCACTGGTTTCGAATTTCCCCACAAAAAAAAATCCTTCAAAAAATTTCGTTTTTTCGAGTTTTTTAACTATATAAATATCAATATAATCTACAAATTCCGTGGGATTTGTCTAATTTCTTAAAACAATGTTAAATTCATGTGGATTCACCTATATATAACAACAATTTCACGTTCGCATGCGGAGGAATAAGGGTTTGTTTGTGTAAATCGTCCAATTGTAAAAATCGTCGTTTCTTGCGGTAAAAACACGATTTTGCTATAAACGTTAATAAAATCTCTATATTCCAACCGATTGTGCTAAATTTTTGAAAGAGTGTTTAGTATACATGATTGAACTGTATTATATCACTGGTTTCGATTTTCCCCACAAAAAAAAATCCTTCAAAAAATTTCGTTTTTGCGAGATTATTAACTATATAAATATTTATAAAATCTACAAATTCAGTGGGATTTGTCTAATTTCTTAAAAAAATGTTAAATTCATGTGGAGTCACCTGTATATAACAACAATTTCACGTTCGCATGCAGAGGAATATGGGTTTGTTTGTGTAAATCGTCCAATTGTAAAAATCGTCGTTTCTTGCGGTAAAAACACGATTTTGTTATAAACGTTAATAAAATCTCTATATTCCAACCGATTGTGCTAATTCTTTCACAGAGTGTGTAGTATACATGATTGTACTGTATTATGTCACTGGTTTCGATTTTCCCCACAAAAAAAATCCTTCAAAAAATTTCGTTTTTGCGAGTTTTTTAACTATATAAATATCAATAAAATCTACAAATTCCGTGGGATTTGTCTATTTTCTTAAAAAAATGTTAAATTCATGTGGATTCACCTATATATAACAACAATTTCACTTTCGCATGCAGAGGAATATGGGTTTGTTTGTGTAAATCGTCCAATTGTAAAAATCGTCGTTTCTTGCGGTAAAAACACGATTTTGCTATAAACGTTAATAAAATCTCTATATTCCAACCGATTGTGCTAATTCTTTGACAGAGGGTTTAGTATACATGATTGAACTGTATTATATCACTGGTTTCGATTTTCCCCACAAAAAAAAATCCTTCAAAAAATTTCGTTTTTGCGAGATTTTAACTATATAAATATCAATAAAATCTACAAATTCCGTGGGATTTGTCTAATTTCTTAAAAAAATGTTAAATTCATGTGGAGTCACCTGTATATAACAACAATTTCACGTTCGCATGCAGAGGAATATGGGTTTGTTTGTGTAAATCGTCCAATAGTAAAAATCGTCGTTTCTTGCGGTAAAAACACGATTTTGTTATAAACGTTAATAAAATCTCTATATTCCAACCGATTGTGCTAATTCTTTCACAGAGTGTTTAGTATACATAATTGAACTGTATTATATCACTGGTTTCGATTTTCCCCACAAAAAAAAATCCTTCAAAAAATTTCGTTTTTGCGAGATTTTAACTATATAAATATCAATAAAATCTACAAATGCCGTGGGATTTGTCTAATTTCTTTAAAAAAATGTTAAATTCATGTGGATTCACCTATATATAACAACAATTTCACGTTCGCATGCAGAGGAATATGGGTTTGTTTGTGTAAATCGTCCAATTGTAAAAATCGTCGTTTCTTGCGGTAAAAACACGATTTTGCTATAAACATTAATAAAATCTCTATATTCCAACCGATTATGCTAATTCTTGGACAGAGTGTTTAGTATACATGATTGAACTGTATTATATCACTGGTTTCGATTTTCCCCACAAAAAAAAAATCCTTCAAAAAATTTCGTTTTTGCGAGATTTTAACTATATAAATATCAATAAAATATACAAATTCCGGGGGATTTGTCTAATTTCTTAAAAAAATGTTAAATTCATGTGGAGTCACCTATATATAACAACAATTTCACGTTCGCATGCAGAGGAATATGGGTTTGTTCGTGAAAATCGTCAAATTGTAAAAATCGTCGTTTCTTGCGGTAAAAACACGATTTTGCTATAAACGCTAATAAAATCTCTATATTCCAACCGATTGTGCTAATTCTTTCACAGAGTGTTTAGTATACATGATTGAACTGTATTATGTCACTGGTTTCGATTTTCCCCACAAAAAAAAATCCTTCAAAAAATTTCGTTTTTGCGAATTTTTTAACTATATAAATATCAATATAATCTACAAATTCCGTGGGATTTGTCTAATTTCTTAAAAAAATGTTAAATTCATGTGGAGTCACCTATATATAACAACAATTTCACGTTCGCATGCAGAGGAATATGGGTTTGTTTGTGAAAATGGTCAAATTGTAAAAATCGTTGTTTCTTGCGGTAAAAACACGATTTTGCTATAAACGTTAATAAAATCTCTATATTCCAACCGATTGTGCTAATTCTTTCAGAGTGTTTAGTATACATGATTGAACTGTATTATGTCACTGGTTTCGAATTTCCCCACAAAAAAAAAATCCTTCAAAAAATTTCGTTTTTTCGAGTTTTTTAACTATATAAATATCAATATAATCTACAAATTCCGTGGGATTTGTCTAATTTCTTAAAAAAATGTTAAATTCATTGGGATTCACCTATATATAACAACAATTTCACGTTCGCATGCGGAGGAATAAGGGTTTGTTTGTGTAAATCGTCCAATTGTAAAAATCGTCGTTTCTTGCGGTAAAAACACGATTTTGCTATAAACGTTAATAAAATCTCTATATTCCAACCGATTGTGCTAATTCTTTGACAGAGTGTTTAGTATACATGATTGAACTCTATTATGTCACTGGTTTCGATTTTCCCCACAAAAAAAAATCCTTTAAAAAATTTCGTTTTTGCGAGATTATTAACTATATAAATATTTATAAAATATACAAATTCCGTGGGATTTGTCTAATTTCTTAAAAAAATGTTAAATTCATGTGGAGTCACATGTATATAACAACAATTTCACGCTCGCATGCAGAGGAATATGGGTTTGTTTGTGTAAATCGTCCAATTGTAAAAATCGTCGTTTCTTGCGGTAAAAACACGATTTTGTTATAAACGTTAATAAAATCTCTATATTCCAACCGATTTTGCTAATTCTTTCACAGAGTGTTTAGTATACATGATTGAACTGTATTATGTCACTGGTTTCGATTTTCCCCACAAAAAAAATCCTTCAAAAAATTTCGTTTTTGCGAGTTTTTTAACTATATAAATATCAATAAAATCTACAAATTCCGTGGGATTTGTCTAATTTCTTAAAAAAATGTTAAATTCATGTGGATTCACCTATATATAACAACAATTTCACTTTCGCATGCAGAGGAATATGGGTTTGTTTGTGTAAATCGTCCAATTGTAAAAATCGTCGTTTCTTGCGGTAAAAACACGATTTTGCTATAAACGTTAATAAAATCTCTATATTCCAACCGATTGTGCTAATTCTTTGACAGAGTGTTTAGTATACATGATTGAACTGTATTATATCACTGGTTTCGATTTTCCCCACAAAAAAAATCCTTCAAACAATTTCGTTTTTGCGAGATTTTAACTATATAAATATCAATAAAATCTACAAATTCCGTGGGATTTGTCTAATTTCTTAAAAAAATGTTAAATTCATGTGGAGTCACCTGTATATAACAACAATTTCACGTTCGCATGCAGAGGAATATGGGTTTGTTTGTGTAAATCGTCCAATTGTAAAAATCGTCGTTTCTTGCGGTAAAAACACGATTTTGTTATAAACGTCAATAAAATCTCTATATTCCAACCGATTGTGCTAATTCTTTCACAGAGTGTTTAGTATACATAATTGAACTGTATTATATCACTGGTTTCGATTTTCCCCACAAAAAAAAATCCTTCAAAAAATTTCGTTTTTGCGAGATTTTAACTATATAAATATCAATAAAATCTACAAATTCCGTGGGATTTGTCTAATTTCTTAAAAAAATGTTAAATTCATGTGGATTCACCTATATTTCACAACAATTTCACGTTCGCATGCAGAGGAATATGGGTTTGTTTGTGTAAATCGTACAATTGTAAAAATCGTCGTTTCTTGCGGTAAAAACACGATTTTGCTATAAACATTAATAAAATCCCTATATTCCAACCGATTGTGCTAATTCTTGGACAGAGTGTTTAGTATACATGATTGAACTGTATTATATCACTGGTTTCGATTTTCCCCACAAAAAAAAATCCTTCAAAAAATTTCGTTTTTGCGAGATTTTAACTATATAAATATCAATAAAATCTACAAATTCCGGGGGATTTGTCTAATTTCTTAAAAAAATGTTAAATTCATGTGGAGTCAACTATATATAACAACAATTTCACGTTCGCATGCAGAGGAATATGGGTTTGTTTGAGAAAATGGTCAAATTGTAAAAATCGTTGTTTCTTGCGGTAAAAACACGATTTTGCTATAAACATTAATAAAATCTCTATATTCCAACCGATTGTGCTAATTCTTTCACAGAGTGTTTAGTATACATGATTGAACTGTATTATGTCACTGGTTTCGAATTTCCCCACAAAAAAAAATCCTTCAAAAAATTTCGTTTTTTCGAGTTTTTTAACTATATAAATATCAATATAATCTACAAATTCCGTGGGATTTGTCTAATTTCTTAAAACAATGTTAAATTCATGTGGATTCACCTATATATAACAACAATTTCACGTTCGCATGCGGAGGAATAAGGGTTTGTTTGTGTAAATCGTCCAATTGTAAAAATCGTCGTTTCTTGCGGTAAAAACACGATTTTGCTATAAACGTTAATTAAATCTCTATATTCCAACCGATTGTGCTAAATTTTTGAAAGAGTGTTTAGTATACATGATTGAACTGTATTATATCACTGGTTTCGATTTTCCCCACAAAAAAAAATCCTTCAAAAAATTTCGTTTTTGCGAGATTATTAACTATATAAATATTTATAAAATCTACAAATTCCGTGGGATTTGTCTAATTTCTTAAAAAAATAAATTCATGTGGAGTCACCTGTATATAACAACAATTTCACGTTCGCATGCAGAGGAATATGGGTTTGTTTGTGTAAATCGTCCAATTGTAAAAATCGTCGTTTCTTGCGGTAAAAACACGATTTTGTTATAAACGTTAATAAAATCTCTATATTCCAACCGATTGTGCTAATTCTTTCACAGAGTGTTTAGTATACATAATTGAACTGTATTATATCACTGGTTTCGATTTTCCCCACAAAAAAAAATCCTTCAAAAAATTTCGTTTTTGCGAGATTTTAACTATATAAATATCAATAAAATCTACAAATTCCGTGGGATTTGTCTAATTTCTTAAAAAAATGTTAAATTCATGTGGATTCACCTATATATAACAACAATTTCACGTTCGCATGCAGAGGAATATGGGTTTGTTTGTGTAAATCGTCCAATTGTAAAAATCGTCGTTTCTTGCGGTAAAAACACGATTTTGCTATAAACATTAATAAAATCTGTATATTCCAACCGATTGTGCTAATTCTTGGACAGAGTGTTTAGTATACATGATTGAACTGTATTATATCACTGGTTTCGATTTTCCCCACAAAAAAAATTTTTCAAAATATTTCGTTTTTGCGAGATTTTAACTATATAAATATCAATAAAATCTACAAATTGCGGGGGATTTGTCTAATTTCTTTAAAAAATGTTAAATTCATGTGGAGTCACCTATATATAACAACAATTTCACGTTCGCATGCAGTGGAATATGGGTTTGTTCGTGAAAATCGTCAAATTGTAAAAATCGTCGTTTCTTGCGGTAAAAACACGATTTTGCTATAAACGCTAATAAAATCTCTATATTCCAACCGATTGTGCTAATTCTTTCACAGAGTGTTTAGTATACATGATTGAACTGTATTATGTCACTGGTTTCGATTTTCCCCACAAAAAAAATCCTTCAAAAAATTTCGTTTTTGCGAGTTTTTTAACTATATAAATATCAATATAATCTACAAATTCCGTGGGATTTGTCTAATTTCTTAAAAAAATGTTAAATTCATGTGGAGTCACCTGTATATAACAACAATTTCACGTTCGCATGCAGAGGAATATGGGTTTGTTTGTGTAAATCGTCCAATTGTAAAAATCGTCGTTTCTTGCGGTAAAAACACGATTTTGTTATAAACGTTAATAAAATCTCTATATTCCAACCGATTGTGCTAATTCTTTCACAGAGTGTTTAGTATACATAATTGAACTGTATTATATCACTGGTTTCGATTTTCCCCACAAAAAAAAATCCTTCAAAAAATTTCGTTTTTGCGAGATTTTAACTATATAAATATCAATAAAATCTACAAATTCCGGGGGATTTGTCTAATTTCTTAAAAAAATGTTAAATTCATGTGGAGTCACCTATATATAACAACAATTTCACGTTCGCATGCAGAGGAATATGGGTTTGTTTGGGAAAATGGTCAAATTGTAAAAATCGTTGTTTCTTGCGGTAAAAACACGATTTTGCTATAAACGTTAATAAAATCTCTATATTCCAACCCATTGTGCTAATTCTTTCACAGAGTGTTTAGTATACATGATTGAACTGTATTATGTCACTGGTTTCGAATTTCCACACAAAAAAAATCCTTCAAAAAATTTCGTTTTTTTGAGTTTTTTTACTATATAAATATCAATATAATCTACAAATTCCGTGGGATTTGTCTAATTTCTTAAAAAAATGTTAAATTCATGTGGATTCACCTATATATAACAACAATTTCACGTTCGCATGCGGAGGAATATGGGTTTGTTTGTGTAAATCGTCCAATTGTAAAAATCGTCGTTTCTTGCGGTAAAAACACGATTTTGCTATAAACGTTAATAAAATCTCTATATTCCAACCGATTGTGCTAATTCTTTGACAGAGTGTTTAGTATACATGATTGAACTGTATTATATCACTGGTTTCGATTTTCCCCACAAAAAAAAATTCTTCAAAAAATTTCGTTTTTGCGAGATTATTAACTATATAAATATTTATAAAATATACAAATTCCGTGGGATTTGTCTAATTTCTTATAAAAATGTTAAATTCATGTGGAGTCACCTGTATATAACAACAATTTCACGTTCGCATGCAGAGGAATATGGGTTTCTTTGTGTAAATCGTCCAATTGTAAAAATCGTCGTTTCTTGCGGTAAAAACACGATTTTGTTATAAACGTTAATAAAACCTCTATATTCCAACCGATTGTGCTAATTCTTTCACAGAGTGTGTAGTATACATGATTGAACTGTATTATGTCACTGGTTTCGATTTTTCCCACAAAAAAAATCCTTCAAAAAATTTCGTTTTTGCGAGTTTTTTAACTGTATAAATATCAATAAAATCTACAAATTCCGTGGGATTTGTCTATTTTCTTAAAAAAATGTTAAATTCATGTGGATTCACCTATATATAACAACAATTTCACGTTCGCATGCAGAGGAATATGGGTTTGTTTGTGTAAATCGTCCAATTGTAAAAATCGTCGTTTCTTGCGGTAAAAACACGATTTTGCTATAAACGTTAATAAAATCTCTATATTCCAACCGATTGTGCTAATTCTTTGACAGAGGGTTTAGTATACATGATTGAACTGTATTATATCACTGGTTTCGATTTTCCCCACAAAAAAAATCCTTCAAAAAATTTCGTTTTTGCGAGATTTTAACTATATAAATATCAATAAAATCTACAAATTCCGTGGGATTTGTCTAATTTCTTAAAAAAATGTTAAATTCATGTGGAGTCACCTGCATATAACAACAATTTCACGTTCGCATGCAGAGGAATATGGGTTTGTTTGTGTAAATCGTCCAATTGTAAAAATCGTCGTTTCTTGCGGTAAAAACACGATTTTGTTATAAACGTTAATAAAATCTCTATATTCCAACCGATTGTGCTAATTCTTTCACAGAGTGTTTAGTATACATAATTGAACTGTATTATATCACTGGTTTCGATTTTCCCCACAAAAAAAAATCCTTCAAAAAATTTCGTTTTTGCGAGATTTTAACTATATAAATATCAATAAAATCTACAAATTCCGTGGGATTTGTCTAATTTCTTAAAAAAATGTTAAATTCATGTGGATTCACCTATATATAACAACAATTTCTCGTTCGCATGCAGAGGAATATGGGTTTGTTTGTGTAAATCGTCCAATTGTAAAAATCGTCGTTTCTTGCGGTAAAAACACGATTTTGCTATAAACATTAATAAAATCTCTATATTCCAACCGATTGTGCTAATTCTTGGACAGAGTGTTTAGTATACATGATTGAACTGTATTATATCACTGGTTTCGATTTTCCCCACAAAAAAAAATCCTTCAAATAATTTCGTTTTTGCGAGATTTTAACTATATAAATATCAATAAAATCTACAAATTCCATGGGATTTGTCTAATTTCTTAAAAAATGTTAAATTCATGTGGAGTCACCTATATATAACAACAATTTCACGTTCGCATGCAGAGGAATATGGGTTTGTTTGTGAAAATGGTCAAATTGTAAAAATCGTTGTTTCTTGCGGTAAAAACACGATTTTGCTATAAACGTTAATAAAATCTCTATATTCCAACCGATTGTGCTAATTCTTTCACAGAGTGTTTAGTATACATGATTGAACTGTATTATGTCACTGGTTTCGATTTTCCCCACAAAAAAAAAATCCTTCAAAAAATTTCGTTTTTTCGAGTTTTTTAACTATATAAATATCAATATAATCTACAAATTCCGTGGGATTTGTCTAATTTCTTAAAAAAATGTTAAATTCATGTGGATTCACCTATATATAACAACAATTTCACGTTCGCATGCGGAGGAATAAGGGTTTGTTTGTGTAAATCGTCCAATTGTAAAAATCGTCGTTTCTTGCGGTAAAAACACGATTTTGCTATAAACGTTAATAAAATCTCTATATTCCAACCGATTGTGCTAATTCTTTGACAGATTGTTTAGTATACATGATTGAACTGTATTATATCACTGGTTTCGATTTTCCCCAAAAAAAAATCCTTCAAAAAATCTCTTTTTTGCGAGATTATTAACTATATAAATATTTATAAAATATACAAATTCCGTGGGATTTGTCTAATTTCTTAAAAAAATGTTAAATTCATGTGGAGTCACCTGTATATAACAACAATTTCACGTTCGCATGCAGAGGAATATGGGTTTGTTTGTGTAAATCGTCCAATTGTAAAAATCGTCGTTCTTGCGGTAAAAACACGATTTTGTTATAAACGTTTATAAAATCTCTATATTCCAACCGATTGTGCTAATTCTTTCACAGAGTGTTTAGTATACATGATTGAACTGTATTATGTCACTGGTTTCGATTTTCCCCACAAAAAAAATCCTTCAAAAAATTTCGTTTTTGCGAGTTTTTTAACTATATAAATATCAATAAAATCTACAAATTCCGTGGGATTTGTCTAATTTCTTAAAAAAATGTTAAATTCATGTGGATTCACCTATATATAACAACAATTTCACGTTCGCATGCAGAGGAATATGGGTTTGTTTGTGTAAATCGTCCAATTGTAAAAATCGTCGTTTCTTGCGGTAAAAACACGATTTTGCTATAAACGTTAATTAAATCTCTATATTCCAACCGATTGTGCTAAATTTTTGAAAGAGTGTTTAGTATACATGATTGAACTGTATTATATCACTGGTTTCGATTTTCCCCACAAAAAAAAATCCTTCAAAAAATTTCGTTTTTGCGAGATTATTAACTATATAAATATTTATAAAATCTACAAATTCCGTGGGATTTGTCTAATTTCTTAAAAAAATAAATTCATGTGGAGTCACCTGTATATAACAACAATTTCACGTTCGCATGCAGAGGAATATGGGTTTGTTTGTGTAAATCGTCCAATTGTAAAAATCGTCGTTTCTTGCGGTAAAAACACGATTTTGTTATAAACGTTAATAAAATCTCTATATTCCAACCGATTGTGCTAATTCTTTCACAGAGTGTTTAGTATACATAATTGAACTGTATTATATCACTGGTTTCGATTTTCCCCACAAAAAAAAATCCTTCAAAAAATTTCGTTTTTGCGAGATTTTAACTATATAAATATCAATAAAATCTACAAATTCCGTGGGATTTGTCTAATTTCTTAAAAAAATGTTAAATTCATGTGGATTCACCTATATATAACAACAATTTCACGTTCGCATGCAGAGGAATATGGGTTTGTTTGTGTAAATCGTCCAATTGTAAAAATCGTCGTTTCTTGCGGTAAAAACACGATTTTGCTATAAACATTAATAAAATCTGTATATTCCAACCGATTGTGCTAATTCTTGGACAGAGTGTTTAGTATACATGATTGAACTGTATTATATCACTGGTTTCGATTTTCCCCACAAAAAAAATCCTTCAAAAAATTTCGTTTTTGCGAGTTTTTTAACTATATAAATATCAATATAATCTACAAATTCCGTGGGATTTGTCTAATTTCTTAAAAAAATGTTAAATTCATGTGGAGTCACCTGTATATAACAACAATTTCACGTTCGCATGCAGAGGAATATGGGTTTGTTTGTGTAAATCGTCCAATTGTAAAAATCGTCGTTTCTTGCGGTAAAAACACGATTTTGTTATAAACGTTAATAAAATCTCTATATTCCAACCGATTGTGCTAATTCTTTCACAGAGTGTTTAGTATACATAATTGAACTGTATTATATCACTGGTTTCGATTTTCCCCACAAAAAAAAATCCTTCAAAAAATTTCGTTTTTGCGAGATTTTAACTATATAAATATCAATAAAATCTACAAATTCCGGGGGATTTGTCTAATTTCTTAAAAAAATGTTAAATTCATGTGGAGTCACCTATATATAACAACAATTTCACGTTCGCATGCAGAGGAATATGGGTTTGTTTGGGAAAATGGTCAAATTGTAAAAATCGTTGTTTCTTGCGGTAAAAACACGATTTTGCTATAAACGTTAATAAAATCTCTATATTCCAACCCATTGTGCTAATTCTTTCACAGAGTGTTTAGTATACATGATTGAACTGTATTATGTCACTGGTTTCGAATTTCCACACAAAAAAAATCCTTCAAAAAATTTCGTTTTTTTGAGTTTTTTTACTATATAAATATCAATATAATCTACAAATTCCGTGGGATTTGTCTAATTTCTTAAAAAAATCTTAAATTCATGTGGATTCACCTATATATAACAACAATTTCACGTTCGCATGCGGAGGAATATGGGTTTGTTTGTGTAAATCGTCCAATTGTAAAAATCGTCGTTTCTTGCGGTAAAAACACGATTTTGCTATAAACGTTAATAAAATCTCTATATTCCAACCGATTGTGCTAATTCTTTGACAGAGGGTTTAGTATACATGATTGAACTGTATTATATCACTGGTTTCGATTTTCCCCACAAAAAAAATCCTTCAAAAAATTTCGTTTTTGCGAGATTTTAACTATATAAATATCAATAAAATCTACAAATTCCGTGGGATTTGTCTAATTTCTTAAAAAAATGTTAAATTCATGTGGAGTCACCTGCATATAACAACAATTTCACGTTCGCATGCAGAGGAATATGGGTTTGTTTGTGTAAATCGTCCAATTGTAAAAATCGTCGTTTCTTGCGGTAAAAACACGATTTTGTTATAAACGTTAATAAAATCTCTATATTCCAACCGATTGTGCTAATTCTTTCACAGAGTGTTTAGTATACATAATTGAACTGTATTATATCACTGGTTTCGATTTTCCCCACAAAAAAAAATCCTTCAAAAAATTTCGTTTTTGCGAGATTTTAACTATATAAATATCAATAAAATCTACAAATTCCGTGGGATTTGTCTAATTTCTTAAAAAAATGTTAAATTCATGTGGATTCACCTATATATAACAACAATTTCTCGTTCGCATGCAGAGGAATATGGGTTTGTTTGTGTAAATCGTCCAATTGTAAAAATCGTCGTTTCTTGCGGTAAAAACACGATTTTGCTATAAACATTAATAAAATCTCTATATTCCAACCGATTGTGCTAATTCTTGGACAGAGTGTTTAGTATACATGATTGAACTGTATTATATCACTGGTTTCGATTTTCCCCACAAAAAAAATCCTTCAAAAAATTTCGTTTTTGCGAGTTTTTTAACTATATAAATATCAATATAATCTACAAATTCCGTGGGATTTGTCTAATTTCTTAAAAAAATGTTAAATTCATGTGGAGTCACCTGTATATAACAACAATTTCACGTTCGCATGCAGAGGAATATGGGTTTGTTTGTGTAAATCGTCCAATTGTAAAAATCGTCGTTTCTTGCGGTAAAAACACGATTTTGTTATAAACGTTAATAAAATCTCTATATTCCAACCGATTGTGCTAATTCTTTCACAGAGTGTTTAGTATACATAATTGAACTGTATTATATCACTGGTTTCGATTTTCCCCACAAAAAAAAATCCTTCAAAAAATTTCGTTTTTGCGAGATTTTAACTATATAAATATCAATAAAATCTACAAATTCCGGGGGATTTGTCTAATTTCTTAAAAAAATGTTAAATTCATGTGGAGTCACCTATATATAACAACAATTTCACGTTCGCATGCAGAGGAATATGGGTTTGTTTGGGAAAATGGTCAAATTGTAAAAATCGTTGTTTCTTGCGGTAAAAACACGATTTTGCTATAAACGTTAATAAAATCTCTATATTCCAACCCATTGTGCTAATTCTTTCACAGAGTGTTTAGTATACATGATTGAACTGTATTATGTCACTGGTTTCGAATTTCCACACAAAAAAAATCCTTCAAAAAATTTCGTTTTTTTGAGTTTTTTTACTATATAAATATCAATATAATCTACAAATTCCGTGGGATTTGTCTAATTTCTTAAAAAAATGTTAAATTCATGTGGATTCACCTATATATAACAACAATTTCACGTTCGCATGCGGAGGAATATGGGTTTGTTTGTGTAAATCGTCCAATTGTAAAAATCGTCGTTTCTTGCGGTAAAAACACGATTTTGCTATAAACGTTAATAAAATCTCTATATTCCAACCGATTGTGCTAATTCTTTGACAGAGTGTTTAGTATACATGATTGAACTGTATTATATCACTGGTTTCGATTTTCCCCACAAAAAAAAATTCTTCAAAAAATTTCGTTTTTGCGAGATTATTAACTATATAAATATTTATAAAATATACAAATTCCGTGGGATTTGTCTAATTTCTTATAAAAATGTTAAATTCATGTGGAGTCACCTGTATATAACAACAATTTCACGTTCGCATGCAGAGGAATATGGGTTTCTTTGTGTAAATCGTCCAATTGTAAAAATCGTCGTTTCTTGCGGTAAAAACACGATTTTGTTATAAACGTTAATAAAACCTCTATATTCCAACCGATTGTGCTAATTCTTTCACAGAGTGTGTAGTATACATGATTGAACTGTATTATGTCACTGGTTTCGATTTTTCCCACAAAAAAAATCCTTCAAAAAATTTCGTTTTTGCGAGTTTTTTAACTGTATAAATATCAATAAAATCTACAAATTCCGTGGGATTTGTCTATTTTCTTAAAAAAATGTTAAATTCATGTGGATTCACCTATATATAACAACAATTTCACGTTCGCATGCAGAGGAATATGGGTTTGTTTGTGTAAATCGTCCAATTGTAAAAATCGTCGTTTCTTGCGGTAAAAACACGATTTTGCTATAAACGTTAATAAAATCTCTATATTCCAACCGATTGTGCTAATTCTTTGACAGAGGGTTTAGTATACATGATTGAACTGTATTATATCACTGGTTTCGATTTTCCCCACAAAAAAAATCCTTCAAAAAATTTCGTTTTTGCGAGATTTTAACTATATAAATATCAATAAAATCTACAAATTCCGTGGGATTTGTCTAATTTCTTAAAAAAATGTTAAATTCATGTGGAGTCACCTGCATATAACAACAATTTCACGTTCGCATGCAGAGGAATATGGGTTTGTTTGTGTAAATCGTCCAATTGTAAAAATCGTCGTTTCTTGCGGTAAAAACACGATTTTGTTATAAACGTTAATAAAATCTCTATATTCCAACCGATTGTGCTAATTCTTTCACAGAGTGTTTAGTATACATAATTGAACTGTATTATATCACTGGTTTCGATTTTCCCCACAAAAAAAAATCCTTCAAAAAATTTCGTTTTTGCGAGATTTTAACTATATAAATATCAATAAAATCTACAAATTCCGTGGGATTTGTCTAATTTCTTAAAAAAATGTTAAATTCATGTGGATTCACCTATATATAACAACAATTTCTCGTTCGCATGCAGAGGAATATGGGTTTGTTTGTGTAAATCGTCCAATTGTAAAAATCGTCGTTTCTTGCGGTAAAAACACGATTTTGCTATAAACATTAATAAAATCTCTATATTCCAACCGATTGTGCTAATTCTTGGACAGAGTGTTTAGTATACATGATTGAACTGTATTATATCACTGGTTTCGATTTTCCCCACAAAAAAAAATCCTTCAAATAATTTCGTTTTTGCGAGATTTTAACTATATAAATATCAATAAAATCTACAAATTCCATGGGATTTGTCTAATTTCTTAAAAAAATGTTAAATTCATGTGGAGTCACCTATATATAACAACAATTTCACGTTCGCATGCAGAGGAATATGGGTTTGTTTGTGAAAATGGTCAAATTGTAAAAATCGTTGTTTCTTGCGGTAAAAACACGATTTTGCTATAAACGTTAATAAAATCTCTATATTCCAACCGATTGTGCTAATTCTTTCACAGAGTGTTTAGTATACATGATTGAACTGTATTATGTCACTGGTTTCGATTTTCCCCACAAAAAAAAAATCCTTCAATAAATTTCGTTTTTTCGAGTTTTTTAACTATATAAATATCAATATAATCTACAAATTCCGTGGGATTTGTCTAATTTCTTAAAAAAATGTTAAATTCATGTGGATTCACCTATATATAACAACAATTTCACGTTCGCATGCGGAGGAATAAGGGTTTGTTTGTGTAAATCGTCCAATTGTAAAAATCGTCGTTTCTTGCGGTAAAAACACGATTTTGCTATAAACGTTAATAAAATCTCTATATTCCAACCGATTGTGCTAATTCTTTGACAGAGTGTTTAGTATACATGATTGAACTGTATTATATCACTGGTTTCGATTTTCCCCAAAAAAAAATCCTTCAAAAAATCTCTTTTTTGCGAGATTATTAACTATATAAATATTTATAAAATATACAAATTCCGTGGGATTTGTCTAATTTCTTAAAAAAATGTTAAATTCATGTGGAGTCACCTGTATATAACAACAATTTCACGTTCGCATGCAGAGGAATATGGGTTTGTTTGTGTAAATCGTCCAATTGTAAAAATCGTCGTTCTTGCGGTAAAAACACGATTTTGTTATAAACGTTTATAAAATCTCTATATTCCAACCGATTGTGCTAATTCTTTCACAGAGTGTTTAGTATACATGATTGAACTGTATTATGTCACTGGTTTCGATTTTCCCCACAAAAAAAATCCTTCAAAAAATTTCGTTTTTGCGAGTTTTTTAACTATATAAATATCAATAAAATCTACAAATTCCGTGGGATTTGTCTAATTTCTTAAAAAAATGTTAAATTCATGTGGATTCACCTATATATAACAACAATTTCACGTTCGCATGCAGAGGAATATGGGTTTGTTTGTGTAAATCGTCCAATTGTAAAAATCGTCGTTTCTTGCGGTAAAAACACGATTTTGCTATAAACGTTAATTAAATCTCTATATTCCAACCGATTGTGCTAAATTTTTGAAAGAGTGTTTAGTATACATGATTGAACTGTATTATATCACTGGTTTCGATTTTCCCCACAAAAAAAAATCCTTCAAAAAATTTCGTTTTTGCGAGATTATTAACTATATAAATATTTATAAAATCTACAAATTCCGTGGGATTTGTCTAATTTCTTAAAAAAATAAATTCATGTGGAGTCACCTGTATATAACAACAATTTCACGTTCGCATGCAGAGGAATATGGGTTTGTTTGTGTAAATCGTCCAATTGTAAAAATCGTCGTTTCTTGCGGTAAAAACACGATTTTGTTATAAACGTTAATAAAATCTCTATATTCCAACCGATTGTGCTAATTCTTTCACAGAGTGTTTAGTATACATAATTGAACTGTATTATATCACTGGTTTCGATTTTCCCCACAAAAAAAAATCCTTCAAAAAATTTCGTTTTTGCGAGATTTTAACTATATAAATATCAATAAAATCTACAAATTCCGTGGGATTTGTCTAATTTCTTAAAAAAATGTTAAATTCATGTGGATTCACCTATATATAACAACAATTTCACGTTCGCATGCAGAGGAATATGGGTTTGTTTGTGTAAATCGTCCAATTGTAAAAATCGTCGTTTCTTGCGGTAAAAACACGATTTTGCTATAAACATTAATAAAATCTGTATATTCCAACCGATTGTGCTAATTCTTGGACAGAGTGTTTAGTATACATGATTGAACTGTATTATATCACTGGTTTCGATTTTCCCCACAAAAAAAATCCTTCAAAAAATTTCGTTTTTGCGAGTTTTTTAACTATATAAATATCAATATAATCTACAAATTCCGTGGGATTTGTCTAATTTCTTAAAAAAATGTTAAATTCATGTGGAGTCACCTGTATATAACAACAATTTCACGTTCGCATGCAGAGGAATATGGGTTTGTTTGTGTAAATCGTCCAATTGTAAAAATCGTCGTTTCTTGCGGTAAAAACACGATTTTGTTATAAACGTTAATAAAATCTCTATATTCCAACCGATTGTGCTAATTCTTTCACAGAGTGTTTAGTATACATAATTGAACTGTATTATATCACTGGTTTCGATTTTCCCCACAAAAAAAAATCCTTCAAAAAATTTCGTTTTTGCGAGATTTTAACTATATAAATATCAATAAAATCTACAAATTCCGGGGGATTTGTCTAATTTCTTAAAAAAATGTTAAATTCATGTGGAGTCACCTATATATAACAACAATTTCACGTTCGCATGCAGAGGAATATGGGTTTGTTTGGGAAAATGGTCAAATTGTAAAAATCGTTGTTTCTTGCGGTAAAAACACGATTTTGCTATAAACGTTAATAAAATCTCTATATTCCAACCCATTGTGCTAATTCTTTCACAGAGTGTTTAGTATACATGATTGAACTGTATTATGTCACTGGTTTCGAATTTCCACACAAAAAAAATCCTTCAAAAAATTTCGTTTTTTTGAGTTTTTTTACTATATAAATATCAATATAATCTACAAATTCCGTGGGATTTGTCTAATTTCTTAAAAAAATCTTAAATTCATGTGGATTCACCTATATATAACAACAATTTCACGTTCGCATGCGGAGGAATATGGGTTTGTTTGTGTAAATCGTCCAATTGTAAAAATCGTCGTTTCTTGCGGTAAAAACACGATTTTGCTATAAACGTTAATAAAATCTCTATATTCCAACCGATTGTGCTAATTCTTTGACAGAGTGTTTAGTATACATGATTGAACTGTATTATATCACTGGTTTCGATTTTCCCCACAAAAAAAAATTCTTCAAAAAATTTCGTTTTTGCGAGATTATTAACTATATAAATATTTATAAAATATACAAATTCCGTGGGATTTGTCTAATTTCTTATAAAAATGTTAAATTCATGTGGAGTCACCTGTATATAACAACAATTTCACGTTCGCATGCAGAGGAATATGGGTTTCTTTGTGTAAATCGTCCAATTGTAAAAATCGTCGTTTCTTGCGGTAAAAACACGATTTTGTTATAAACGTTAATAAAACCTCTATATTCCAACCGATTGTGCTAATTCTTTCACAGAGTGTGTAGTATACATGATTGAACTGTATTATGTCACTGGTTTCGATTTTTCCCACAAAAAAAATCCTTCAAAAAATTTCGTTTTTGCGAGTTTTTTAACTGTATAAATATCAATAAAATCTACAAATTCCGTGGGATTTGTCTATTTTCTTAAAAAAATGTTAAATTCATGTGGATTCACCTATATATAACAACAATTTCACGTTCGCATGCAGAGGAATATGGGTTTGTTTGTGTAAATCGTCCAATTGTAAAAATCGTCGTTTCTTGCGGTAAAAACACGATTTTGCTATAAACGTTAATAAAATCTCTATATTCCAACCGATTGTGCTAATTCTTTGACAGAGGGTTTAGTATACATGATTGAACTGTATTATATCACTGGTTTCGATTTTCCCCACAAAAAAAATCCTTCAAAAAATTTCGTTTTTGCGAGATTTTAACTATATAAATATCAATAAAATCTACAAATTCCGTGGGATTTGTCTAATTTCTTAAAAAAATGTTAAATTCATGTGGAGTCACCTGCATATAACAACAATTTCACGTTCGCATGCAGAGGAATATGGGTTTGTTTGTGTAAATCGTCCAATTGTAAAAATCGTCGTTTCTTGCGGTAAAAACACGATTTTGTTATAAACGTTAATAAAATCTCTATATTCCAACCGATTGTGCTAATTCTTTCACAGAGTGTTTAGTATACATAATTGAACTGTATTATATCACTGGTTTCGATTTTCCCCACAAAAAAAAATCCTTCAAAAAATTTCGTTTTTGCGAGATTTTAACTATATAAATATCAATAAAATCTACAAATTCCGTGGGATTTGTCTAATTTCTTAAAAAAATGTTAAATTCATGTGGATTCACCTATATATAACAACAATTTCTCGTTCGCATGCAGAGGAATATGGGTTTGTTTGTGTAAATCGTCCAATTGTAAAAATCGTCGTTTCTTGCGGTAAAAACACGATTTTGCTATAAACATTAATAAAATCTCTATATTCCAACCGATTGTGCTAATTCTTGGACAGAGTGTTTAGTATACATGATTGAACTGTATTATATCACTGGTTTCGATTTTCCCCACAAAAAAAATCCTTCAAATAATTTCGTTTTTGCGAGATTTTAACTATATAAATATCAATAAAATCTACAAATTCCATGGGATTTGTCTAATTTCTTAAAAAAATGTTAAATTCATGTGGAGTCACCTATATATAACAACAATTTCACGTTCGCATGCAGAGGAATATGGGTTTGTTTGTGAAAATGGTCAAATTGTAAAAATCGTTGTTTCTTGCGGTAAAAACACGATTTTGCTATAAACGTTAATAAAATCTCTATATTCCAACCGATTGTGCTAATTCTTTCACAGAGTGTTTAGTATATATGATTGAACTGTATTATGTCACTGGTTTCGATTTTCCCCACAAAAAAAAAATCCTTCAAAAAATTTCGTTTTTTCGAGTTTTTTAACTATATAAATATCAATATAATCTACAAATTCCGTGGGATTTGTCTAATTTCTTAAAAAAATGTTAAATTCATGTGGATTCACCTATATATAACAACAATTTCACGTTCGCATGCGGAGGAATAAGGGTTTGTTTGTGTAAATCGTCCAATTGTAAAAATCGTCGTTTCTTGCGGTAAAAACACGATTTTGCTATAAACGTTAATAAAATCTCTATATTCCAACCGATTGTGCTAATTCTTTGACAGAGTGTTGAGTATACATGATTGAACTGTATTATATCACTGGTTTCGATTTTCCCCAAAAAAAAATCCTTCAAAAAATCTCTTTTTTGCGAGATTATTAACTATATAAATATTTATAAAATATACAAATTCCGTGGGATTTGTCTAATTTCTTAAAAAAATGTTAAATTCATGTGGAGTCACCTGTATATAACAACAATTTCACGTTCGCATGCAGAGGAATATGGGTTTGTTTGTGTAAATCGTCCAATTGTAAAAATCGTCGTTCTTGCGGTAAAAACACGATTTTGTTATAAACGTTTATAAAATCTCTATATTCCAACCGATTGTGCTAATTCTTTCACAGAGTGTTTAGTATACATGATTGAACTGTATTATGTCACTGGTTTCGATTTTCCCCACAAAAAAAATCCTTCAAAAAATTTCGTTTTTGCGAGTTTTTTAACTATATAAATATCAATAAAATCTACAAATTCCGTGGGATTTGTCTAATTTCTTAAAAAAATGTTAAATTCATGTGGATTCACCTATATTTAACAACAATTTCACTTTCGCATGCAGAGGAATATGGGTTTGTTTGTGTAAATCGTCCAATTGTAAAAATCGTCGTTTCTTGCGGTTAAAACACGATTTTGTTATAAACGTTAATAAAATCTCTATATTCCAACCGATTGTGCTAATTCTTTGACAGAGTGTTTAGTATACATGATTGAACTGTATTATATCACTGGTTTCGATTTTCCCCACAAAAAAAAATCCTTCAAAAAATTTCGTTTTTGCGAGATTTTAACTATATAAATATCAATAAAATCTACAAATTCCGTGGGATTTTTCTAATTTCTTAAAAAAATAAATTCATGTGGAGTCACCTGTATATAACAATTTCACGTTCGCATGCAGAGGAATATGGGTTTGTTTGTGTAAATCGTCCAATTGTAAAAATCGTCGTTTCTTGCGGTAAAAACACGATTTTGTTATAAACGTTAATAAAACCTCTATATTCCAACCGATTGTGCTAATTCTTTCACAGAGTGTTTAGTATACATAATTGAACTGTATTATATCACTGGTTTCGATTTTCCCCACAAAAAAAATCCTTCAAAAAATTTCGTTTTTGCGAGATTTTAACTATATAAATATCAATAAAATCTACAAATTCCGTGGGATTTGTCTAATTTCTTAAAAAAATGTTAAATTCATGTGGATTCACCTATATATAACAACAATTTCACTTTCGCATGCAGAGGAATATGGGTTTGTTTGTGTAAATCGTCCAATTGCAAAAATCGTCGTTTCTTGCGGTAAAAAAACGATTTTGCTATAAACGTTAATAAAATCTCTATATTCCAACCGATTGTGCTAATTCTTTGACAGAGGGTTTAGTATACATGATTGAACTGTATTATAATACTGGTTTCGATTTTCCCCACAAAAAAAAATCCTTCAAAAAATTTCGTTTTTGCGAGATTTTAACTATATAAATATCAATAAAATCTACAAATTCCGTGGGATTTGTCTAATTTCTTAAACAAATGTTAAATTCATGTGGAGTCACCTGTATATAACAACAATTTCACGTTCGCATGCAGAGGAATATGGGTTTGTTTGTGTAAATCGTCCAATTGTAAAAATCGTCGTTTCTTGCGGTAAAAACACGATTTTGTTATAAACGTTAATAAAATCTCTATATTCCAACCGATTGTGCTAATTCTTTCACAGAGTGTTTAGTATACATGATTGAACTGTATTATATCACTGGTTTCGATTTTCCCCACAAAAAAAAATTCTTCAAAAAATTTCGTTTTTGCGAGATTATTAACTATATAAATATTTATAAAATATACAAATTCCGTGGGATTTGTCTAATTTCTTATAAAAATGTTAAATTCATGTGGAGTCACCTGTATATAACAACAATTTCACGTTCGCATGCAGAGGAATATGGGTTTGTTTGTGTAAATCGTCCAATTGTAAAAATCGTCGTTTCTTGCGGTAAAAACACGATTTTGTTATAAACGTTAATAAAATCTCTATATTCCAACCGATTGTGCTAATTCTTTCACAGAGTGTGTAGTATACATGATTGAACTGTATTATGTCACTGGTTTCGATTTTCCCCACAAAAAAAATCCTTCAAAAAATTTCGTTTTTGCGAGTTTTTTAACTATATAAATATCAATAAAATCTACAAATTCCGTGGGATTTGTCTATTTTCTTAAAAAAATGTTAAATTCATGTGGATTCACCTATATATAACAACACTTTCACTTTCGCATGCAGAGGAATATGGGTTTGTTTGTGTAAATCGTCCAATTGTAAAAATCGTCGTTTCTTGCGGTAAAAACACGATTTTGCTATAAACGTTAATAAAATCTCTATATTCCAACCGATTGTGCTAATTCTTTGACAGAGGGTTTAGTATACATGATTGAACTGTATTATATCACTGGTTTCGATTTTCCCCACAAAAAAAAATCCTTCAAAAAATTTCGTTTTTGCGAGATTTTAACTATATAAATATCAATAAAATCTACAAATTCCGTGGGATTTGTCTAATTTCTTAAAAAAATGTTAAATTCATGTGGAGTCACGTGTATATAACAACAATTTCACGTTCGCATGCAGAGGAATATGGGTTTGTTTGTGTAAATCGTCCAATTGTAAAAATCGTCGTTTCTTGCGGTAAAAACACGATTTTGTTATAAACGTTAATAAAATCTCTATATTCCAACCGATTGTGCTAATTCTTTCACAGAGTGTTTAGTATACATAATTGAACTGTATTATATCACTGGTTTCGATTTTCCCCACAAAAAAAAATCCTTCAAAAAATTTCGTTTTTGCGAGATTATTAACTATATAAATATTTATAAAATATACAAATTCCGTGGGATTTGTCTAATTTCTTAAAAAAATGTTAAATTCATGTGGAGTCACCTGTATATAACAACAATTTCACGTTCGCATGCAGAGGAATATGGGTTTGTTTGTGTAAATCGTCCAATTGTAAAAATCGTCGTTTCTTGCGGTAAAAACACGATTTTGTTATAAACGTTTATAAAATCTCTATATTCCAACCGATAGTGCTAATTTTTTCACAGAGTGTTAAGTATACATGATTGAACTGTATTATGTCACTGGTTTCGATTTTCCCCACAAAAAAAATCCTTCAAAAAATTTCGTTTTTGCGAGTTTTTTAACTATATAAATATCAATAACATCTACAAATTCCGTGGGATTTGTCTAATTTCTTAAAAAAATGTTAAATTCATGTGGATTCACCTATATTTAACAACAATTTCACTTTCGCATGCAGAGGAATATGGGTTTGTTTGTGTAAATCGTCCAATTGTAAAAATCGTCGTTTCTTGCGGTTAAAACACGATTTTGCTATAAACGTTAATAAAATCTCTATATTCCAACCGATTGTGCTAATTCTTTGACAGAGTGTTTAGTATACATGATTGAACTGTATTATATCACTGGTTTCGATTTTCCCCACAAAAAAAAATCCTTCAAAAAATTTCGTTTTTGCGAGATTTTAACTATATAAATATCAATAAAATCTACAAATTCCGTGGGATTTGTCTAATTTCTTAAAAAAATAAATTCATGTGGAGTCACCTGTATATAACAATTTCACGTTCGCATGCAGAGGAATATGGGTTTGTTTGTGTAAATCGTCCAATTGTAAAAATCGTCGTTTCTTGCGGTAAAAACACGATTTTGTTATAAACGTTAATAAAATCTCTATATTCCAACCGATTGTGCTAATTCTTTCACAGAGTGTTTAGTATACATAATTGAACTGTATTATATCACTGGTTTCGATTTTCCCCACAAAAAAAAATCCTTCAAAAAATTTCGTTTTTGCGAGATTTTAACTATATAAATATCAATAAAATCTACAAATTCCGTGGGATTTGTCTAATTTCTTAAAAAAATGTTAAATTCATGTGGATTCACCTATATATAACAACAATTTCACTTTCGCATGCAGAGGAATATGGGTTTGTTTGTGTAAATCGTCCAATTGCAAAAATCGTCGTTTCTTGCGGTAAAAAAACGATTTTGCTATAAACGTTAATAAAATCTCTATATTCCAACCGATTGTGCTAATTCTTTGACAGAGGGTTTAGTATACATGATTGAACTGTATTACAATACTGGTTTCGATTTTCCCCACAAAAAAAAATCCTTCAAAAAATTTCGTTTTTGCGAGATTTTAACTATATAAATATCAATAAAATCTACAAATTCCGTGGGATTTGTCTAATTTCTTAAACAAATGTTAAATTCATGTGGAGTCACCTGTATATAACAACAATTTCACGTTCGCATGCAGAGGAATATGGGTTTGTTTGTGTAAATCGTCCAATTGTAAAAATCGTCGTTTCTTGCGGTAAAAACACGATTTTGTTATAAACGTTAATAAAATCTCTATATTCCAACCGATTGTGCTAATTCTTTCACAGAGTGTTTAGTATACATGATTGAACTGTATTATATCACTGGTTTCGATTTTCCCCACAAAAAAAAATTCTTCAAAAAATTTCGTTTTTGCGAGATTATTAACTATATAAATATTTATAAAATATACAAATTCCGTGGGATTTGTCTAATTTCTTATAAAAATGTTAAATTCATGTGGAGTCACCTGTATATAACAACAATTTCACGTTCGCATGCAGAGGAATATGGGTTTGTTTGTGTAAATCGTCCAATTGTAAAAATCGTCGTTTCTTGCGGTAAAAACACGATTTTGTTATAAACGTTAATAAAATCTCTATATTCCAACCGATTGTGCTAATTCTTTCACAGAGTGTGTAGTATACATGATTGAACTGTATTATGTCACTGGTTTCGATTTTCCCCACAAAACAAATCCTTCAAAAAATTTCGTTTTTGCGAGTTTTTTAACTATATAAATATCAATAAAATCTACAAATTCCGTGGGATTTGTCTATTTTCTTAAAAAAATGTTAAATTCATGTGGATTCACCTATATATAACAACAATTTCACTTTCGCATGCAGAGGAATATGGGTTTGTTTGTGTAAATCGTCCAATTGTAAAAATCGTCGTTTCTTGCGGTAAAAACACGATTTTGCTATAAACGTTAATAAAATCTCTATATTCCAACCGATTGTGCTAATTCTTTGACAGAGGGTTTAGTATACATGATTGAACTGTATTATATCACTGGTTTCGATTTTCCCCACAAAAAAAAATCCTTCAAAAAATTTCGTTTTTGCGAGATTTTAACTATATAAATATCAATAAAATCTACAAATTCCGTGGGATTTGTCTAATTTCTTAAAAAAATGTTAAATTCATGTGGAGTCACGTGTATATAACAACAATTTCACGTTCGCATGCAGAGGAATATGGGTTTGTTTGTGTAAATCGTCCAATTGTAAAAATCGTCGTTTCTTGCGGTAAAAACACGATTTTGTTATAAACGTTAATAAAATCTCTATATTCCAACCGATTGTGCTAATTCTTTCACAGAGTGTTTAGTATACATAATTGAACTGTATTATATCACTGGTTTCGATTTTCCCCACAAAAAAAAATCCTTCAAAAAATTTCGTTTTTGCGAGATTTTAACTATATAAATATCAATAAAATCTACAAATTCCGTGGGATTTGTCTAATTTCTTAAAAAAATGTTAAATTCATGTGGATTCACCTATATATAACAACAATTTCACGTTCGCATGCGGAGGAATAAGGGTTTGTTTGTGTAAATCGTCCAATTGTAAAAAACGTCGTTTCTTGCGGTAAAAACACGATTTTGCTATAAACGTTAATAAAATCTCTATATTCCAACCGATTGTGCTAATTCTTTGACAGAGTGTTTAGTATACATGATTGAACTGTATTATATCACTGGTTTCGATTTTCCCCACAAAAAAAAATCCTTCAAAAAATTTCGTTTTTGCGAGATTATTAACTATATAAATATTTATAAAATATACAAATTCCGTGGGATTTGTCTAATTTCTTAAAAAAATGTTAAATTCATGTGGAGTCACCTGTATATAACAACAATTTCACGTTCGCATGCAGAGGAATATGGGTTTGTTTGTGTAAATCGTCCAATTGTAAAAATCGTCGTTTCTTGCGGTAAAAACACGATTTTGTTATAAACGTTTATAAAATCTCTATATTCCAACCGATAGTGCTAATTTTTTCACAGAGTGTTAAGTATACATGATTGAACTGTATTATGTCACTGGTTTCGATTTTTCCCACAAAAAAAATCCTTCAAAAAATTTCGTTTTTGCGAGTTTTTTAACTATATAAATATCAATAACATCTACAAATTCCGTGGGATTTGTCTAATTTCTTAAAAAAATGTTAAAATCATGTGGATTCACCTATATATAACAACAATTTCACGTTCGCATGCAGAGGAATATGGGTTTGTTTGTGTAAATCGTCCAATTGTAAAAATCGTCGTTTCTTGCGGTAAAAACACGATTTTGTTATAAACGTTAATAAAATCTCTATATTCCAACCGATTGTGCTAATTCTTTCACAGAGTGTTTAGTATACATGATTGAACTGTATTATATCACTGGTTTCGATTTTCCCCACAAAAAAAAATTCTTCAAAAAATTTCGTTTTTGCGAGATTATTAACTATATAAATATTTATAAAATATACAAATTCCGTGGGATTTGTCTAATTTCTTATAAAAATGTTAAATTCATGTGGAGTCACCTGTATATAACAACAATTTCACGTTCGCATGCAGAGGAATATGGGTTTGTTTGTGTAAATCGTCCAATTGTAAAAATCGTCGTTTCTTGCGGTAAAAACACGATTTTGTTATAAACGTTAATAAAATCTCTATATTCCAACCGATTGTGCTAATTCTTTCACAGAGTGTGTAGTATACATGATTGAACTGTATTATGTCACTGGTTTCGATTTTCCCCACAAAACAAATCCTTCAAAAAATTTCGTTTTTGCGAGTTTTTTAACTATATAAATATCAATAAAATCTACAAATTCCGTGGGATTTGTCTATTTTCTTAAAAAAATGTTAAATTCATGTGGATTCACCTATATATAACAACAATTTCACTTTCGCATGCAGAGGAATATGGGTTTGTTTGTGTAAATCGTCCAATTGTAAAAATCGTCGTTTCTTGCGGTAAAAACACGATTTTGCTATAAACGTTAATAAAATCTCTATATTCCAACCGATTGTGCTAATTCTTTGACAGAGGGTTTAGTATACATGATTGAACTGTATTATATCACTGGTTTCGATTTTCCCCACAAAAAAAAATCCTTCAAAAAATTTCGTTTTTGCGAGATTTTAACTATATAAATATCAATAAAATCTACAAATTCCGTGGGATTTGTCTAATTTCTTAAAAAAATGTTAAATTCATGTGGAGTCACGTGTATATAACAACAATTTCACGTTCGCATGCAGAGGAATATGGGTTTGTTTGTGTAAATCGTCCAATTGTAAAAATCGTCGTTTCTTGCGGTAAAAACACGATTTTGTTATAAACGTTAATAAAATCTCTATATTCCAACCGATTGTGCTAATTCTTTCACAGAGTGTTTAGTATACATAATTGAACTGTATTATATCACTGGTTTCGATTTTCCCCACAAAAAAAAATCCTTCAAAAAATTTCGTTTTTGCGAGATTTTAACTATATAAATATCAATAAAATCTACAAATTCCGTGGGATTTGTCTAATTTCTTAAAAAAATGTTAAATTCATGTGGATTCACCTATATATAACAACAATTTCACGTTCGCATGCGGAGGAATAAGGGTTTGTTTGTGTAAATCGTCCAATTGTAAAAAACGTCGTTTCTTGCGGTAAAAACACGATTTTGCTATAAACGTTAATAAAATCTCTATATTCCAACCGATTGTGCTAATTCTTTGACAGAGTGTTTAGTATACATGATTGAACTGTATTATATCACTGGTTTCGATTTTCCCCACAAAAAAAAATCCTTCAAAAAATTTCGTTTTTGCGAGATTATTAACTATATAAATATTTATAAAATATACAAATTCCGTGGGATTTGTCTAATTTCTTAAAAAAATGTTAAATTCATGTGGAGTCACCTGTATATAACAACAATTTCACGTTCGCATGCAGAGGAATATGGGTTTGTTTGTGTAAATCGTCCAATTGTAAAAATCGTCGTTTCTTGCGGTAAAAACACGATTTTGTTATAAACGTTTATAAAATCTCTATATTCCAACCGATAGTGCTAATTTTTTCACAGAGTGTTAAGTATACATGATTGAACTGTATTATGTCACTGGTTTCGATTTTTCCCACAAAAAAAATCCTTCAAAAAATTTCGTTTTTGCGAGTTTTTTAACTATATAAATATCAATAACATCTACAAATTCCGTGGGATTTGTCTAATTTCTTAAAAAAATGTTAAAATCATGTGGATTCACCTATATATAACAACAATTTCACTTTCGCATGCAGAGGAATATGGGTTTGTTTGTGTAAATCGTCCAATTGTAAAAATCGTCGTTTCTTGCGGTAAAAACACGATTTTGCTATAAACGTTAATAAAATCTCTATATTCCAACCGATTGTGCTAATTCTTTCACAGAGTGTTTAGTATACATGATTGAACTGTATTATGTCACTGGTTTCGAATTTCCCCACAAAAAAAAATCCTTCAAAAAATTTCGTTTTTTCGAGTTTTTTAACTATATAAATATCAATATAATCTACAAATTCCGTGGGATTTGTCTAATTTCTTAAAAAAATGTTAAATTCATGTGGATTCACCTATATATAACAACAATTTCACGTTCGCATGCGGAAGAATAAGGGTTTGTTTGTGTAAATCGTCCAATTGTAAAAATCGTCGTTTCTTGCGGTAAAAACACGATTTTGCTATAAACGTTAATAAAATCTCTATATTCCAACCGATTGTGCTAATTCTTTGACAGAGTGTTTAGTATACATGATTGAACTGTATTATATCACTGGTTTCGATTTTCCCCACAAAAAAAAATCCTTGAAAAAATCTCGTTTTTGCGAGATTATTAACTATATAAATATTTATAAAATATACAAATTCCGTGGGATTTGTCTAATTTCTTAAAAAAATGTGAAATTCATGTGGAGTCACCTGTATATAACAACAATTTCACGTTCGCATGCAGAGGAATATGGGTTTGTTTGTGTAAATCGTCCAATTGTAAAAATCGTCGTTTCTTGCGGTAAAAACACGATTTTGTTATAAACGTTAATAAAATCTCTATATTCCAACCGATTGTGCTAATTCTTTCACAGAGTGTTTAGTATACATAATTGAACTGTATTATATCACTGGTTTCGATTTTCCCCACAAAAAAAAATCCTTCAAAAAATTTCGTTTTTGCGAGATTTTAACTATATAAATATCAATAAAATCTACAAATTCCGTGGGATTTGTCTAATTTCTTAAAAAAATGTTAAATTCATGTGGATTCACCTATATATAACAACAATTTCACTTTCGCATGCAGAGGAATATGGGTTTGTTTGTGTAAATCGTCCAATTGTAAAAATCGTCGTTTCTTGCGGTAAAAACACAATTTTGCTATAAACGTTAATAAAATCTCTATATTCCAACCGATTGTGCTAATTCTTTGACAGAGGGTTTAGTATACATGATTGAACTGTATTATAATACTGGTTTCGATTTTCCCCACAAAAAAAAATCCTTCAAAAAATTTCGATTTTGCGAGATTTTAACTATATAAATATCAATAAAATCTACAAATTCCGTGGGATTTGTCTAATTTCTTAAAAAAATGTTAAATTCATGTGGAGTCACCTGTATATAACAACAATTTCACGTTCGCATGCAGAGGAATATGGGTTTGTTTGTGTAAATCGTCCAATTGTAAAAATCGTCGTTTCTTGCGGTAAAAACACGATTTTGTTATAAACGTTAATAAAATCTCTATATTCCAACCGATTGTGCTAATTCTTTCACAGAGTGTTTAGTATACATGGTTGAACTGTATTATATCACTGGTTTCGATTTTCCCCACAAAAAAAATTCTTCAAAAAATTTCGTTTTTGCGAGATTATTAACTATATAAATATTTATAAAATATACAAATTCCGTGGGATTTGTCTAATTTCTTATAAAAATGTTAAATTCATGTGGAGTCACCTGTATATAACAACAATTTCACGTTCGCATGCAGAGGAATATGGGTTTGTTTGTGTAAATCGTCCAATTGTAAAAATCGTCGTTTCTTGCGGTAAAAACACGATTTTGTTATAAACGTTAATAAAATCTCTATATTCCAACCGATTGTGCTAATTCTTTCACAGAGTGTGTAGTATACATGATTGAACTGTATTATGTCACTGGTTTCGATTTTCCCCACAAAAAAAAAATCCTTCAAAAAATTTCGTTTTTGCGAGTTTTTTAACTATATAAATATCAATAAAATCTACAAATTCCGTGGGATTTGTCTATTTTCTTAAAAAAATGTTAAATTCATGTGGATTCACCTATATATAACAACAATTTCACTTTCGCATGCAGAGGAATATGGGTTTGTTTGTGTAAATCGTCCAAATGTAAAAATCGTCGTTTCTTGCGGTAAAAACACGATTTTGCTATAAACGTTAATAAAACCTCTATATTCCAACCGATTGTGCTAATTCTTTGACAGAGGGTTTAGTATACATGATTGAACTGTATTATATCACTGGTTTCGATTTTCCCCACAAAAAAAAATCCTTAAAAAAATTTCGTTTTTGCGAGATTTTAACTATATAAATATCAATAAAATCTACAAATTCCGTGGGATTTGTCTAATTTCTTAAAAAAATGTTAAATTCATGTGGAGTCACGTGTATATAACAACAATTTCACGTTCGCATGCAGAGGAATATGGGTTTGTTTGTGTAAATCGTCCAATTGTAAAAATCGTCGTTTCTTGCGGTAAAAACACGATTTTGTTATAAACGTTAATAAAATCTCTATATTCCAACCGATTGTGCTAATTCTTTCACAGAGTGTTTAGTATACATAATTGAACTGTATTATATCACTGGTTTCGATTTTCCCCACAAAAAAAAATCCTTCAAAAAATTTCGTTTTTGCGAGATTTTAACTATATAAATATCAATAAAATCTACAAATTCCGTGGGATTTGTCTAATTTCTTAAAAAAATGTTAAATTCATGTGGATTCACCTATATATAACAACAATTTCACGTTCGCATGCAGAGGAATATGGGTTTGTTTGTGTAAATCGTCCAATTGTAAAAATCGTCGTTTCTTGCGGTAAAAACACGATTTTGCTATAAACGTTAATAAAATCTCTATATTCCAACCGATTTTGCTAATTCTTTCACAGAGTGTTTAGTATACATGATTGAACTGTATTATGTCACTGGTTTCGAATTTCCCCACAAAAAAAAATCCTTCAAAAAATTTCGTTTTTTCGAGTTTTTTAACTATATAAATATCAATATAATCTACAAATTCCGTGGGATTTGTCTAATTTCTTAAAAAAATGTTAAATTCATGTGGATTCACCTATATATAACAACAATTTCACGTTCGCATGCGGAGGAATAAGGGTTTGTTTGTGTAAATCGTCCAATTGTAAAAATCGTCGTTTCTTGCGGTAAAAACACGATTTTGCTATAAACGTTAATAAAATCTCTATATTCCAACCGATTGTGCTAATTCTTTGACAGAGTGTTTAGTATACATGATTGAACTGTATTATATCACTGGTTTCGATTTTCCCCACAAAAAAAAATCCTTCAAAAAATTTCGTTTTTGCGAGATTATTAACTATATAAATATTTATAAAATATACAAATTCCGTGGGATTTGTCTAATTTCTTAAAAAAATGTTAAATTCATGTGGAGTCACCTGTATATAACAACAATTTCACGTTCGCATGCAGAGGAATATGGGTTTGTTTGTGTAAATCGTCCAATTGTAAAAATCGTCGTTTCTTGCGGTAAAAACACGATTTTGTTATAAACGTTAATAAAATCTCTATATTCCAACCGATTGTGCTAATTCTTTGACAGAGTGTTTAGTATACATGATTGAACTGTATTATATCACTGGTTTCGATTTTCCCCACAAAAAAAATCCTTCAAAAAATTTCGTTTTTGCGAGTTTTTTAACTATATAAATATCAATAAAATCTACAAATTCCGTGGGATTTGTCTAATTTCTTAAAAAAATGTTAAAATCATGTGGATTCACCTATATATAACAACAATTTCACTTTCGCATGCAGAGGAATATGGGTTTGTTTGTGTAAATCGTCCAATTGTAAAAATCGTCGTTTCTTGCGGTAAAAACACGATTTTGCTATAAACGTTAATAAAATCTCTATATTCCAACCGATTGTGCTAATTCTTTCACAGAGTGTTTAGTATACATGATTGAACTGTATTATGTCACTGGTTTCGAATTTCCCCACAAAAAAAAATCCTTCAAAAAATTTCGTTTTTTCGAGTTTTTTAACTATATAAATATCAATATAATCTACAAATTCCGTGGGATTTGTCTAATTTCTTAAAAAAATTTTAAATTCATGTGGATTCACCTATATATAACAACAATTTCACGTTCGCATGCGGAGGAATAAGGGTTTGTTTGTGTAAATCGTCCAATTGTAAAAATCGTCGTTTCTTGCGGTAAAAACACGATTTTGCTATAAACGTTAATAAAATCTCTATATTCCAACCGATTGTGCTAATTCTTTGACAGAGTGTTTAGTATACATGATTGAACTGTATTATATCACTGGTTTCGATTTTCCCCACAAAAAAAAATCCTTGAAAAAATCTCGTTTTTGCGAGATTATTAACTATATAAATATTTATAAAATATACAAATTCCGTGGGATTTGTCTAATTTCTTAAAAAAATGTTAAATTCATGTGGAGTCACCTGTATATAAGAACAATTTCACGTTCGCATGCAGAGGAAAATGGGTTTGTTTGTGTAAATCGTCCAATTGTAAAAATCGTCGTTTCTTGCGGTAAAAACACGATTTTGTTATAAACGTTAATAAAATCTCTATATTCCAACCGATTGTGCTAATTCTTTCACAGAGTGTTTAGTATACATAATTCAACTGTATTATATCACTGGTTTCGATTTTCCCCACAAAAAAAAATCCTTCAAAAAATTTCGATTTTGCGAGATTTTAACTATATAAATATCAATAAAATCTACAAATTCCGTGGGATTTGTCTAATTTCTTAAAAAAATGTTAAATTCATGTGGAGTCACCTGTATATAACAACAATTTCACGTTCGCATGCAGAGGAATATGGGTTTGTTTGTGTAAATCGTCCAATTGTAAAAATCGTCGTTTCTTGCGGTAAAAACACGATTTTGTTATAAACGTTAATAAAATCTCTATATTCCAACCGATTGTGCTAATTCTTTCACAGAGTGTTTAGTATACATGGTTGAACTGTATTATATCACTGGTTTCGATTTTCCCCACAAAAAAAAATTCTTCAAAAAATTTCGTTTTTGCGAGATTATTAACTATATAAATATTTATAAAATATACAAATTCCGTGGGATTTGTCTAATTTCTTATAAAAATGTTAAATTCATGTGGAGTCACCTGTATATAACAACAATTTCACGTTCGCATGCAGAGGAATATGGGTTTGTTTGTGTAAATCGTCCAATTGTAAAAATCGTCGTTTCTTGCGGTAAAAACACGATTTTGTTATAAACGTTAATAAAATCTCTATATTCCAACCGATTGTGCTAATTCTTTCACAGAGTGTGTAGTATACATGATTGAACTGTATTATGTCACTGGTTTCGATTTTCCCCACAAAAAAAATCCTTCAAAAAATTTCGTTTTTGCGAGTTTTTTAACTATATAAATATCAATAAAATCTACAAATTCCGTGGGATTTGTCTATTTTCTTAAAAAAATGTTAAATTCATGTGGATTCACCTATATATAACAACAATTTCACTTTCGCATGCAGAGGAATATGGGTTTGTTTGTGTAAATCGTCCAATTGTAAAAATCGTCGTTTCTTGCGGTAAAAACACGATTTTGCTATAAACGTTAATAAAATCTCTATATTCCAACCGATTGTGCTAATTCTTTGACAGAGGGTTTAGTATACATGATTGAACTGTATTATATCACTGGTTTCGATTTTCCCCACAAAAAAAAATCCTTAAAAAAATTTCGTTTTTGCGAGTTTTTTAACTATATAAATATCAATAAAATCTACAAATTCCGTGGGATTTGTCTAATTTCTTAAAAAAATGTTAAAATCATGTGGATTCACCTATATATAACAACAATTTCACTTTCGCATGCAGAGGAATATGGGTTTGTTTGTGTAAATCGTCCAATTGTAAAAATCGTCGTTTCTTGCGGTAAAAACACGATTTTGCTATAAACGTTAATAAAATCTCTATATTCCAACCGATTGTGCTAATTCTTTCACAGAGTGTTTAGTATACATGATTGAACTGTATTATGTCACTGGTTTCGAATTTCCCCACAAAAAAAAATCCTTCAAAAAATTTCGTTTTTTCGAGTTTTTAACTATATAAATATCAATATAATCTACAAATTCCGTGGGATTTGTCTAATTTCTTAAAAAAATGTTAAATTCATGTGGATTCACCTATATATAACAACAATTTCACGTTCGCATGCGGAGGAATAAGGGTTTGTTTGTGTAAATCGTCCAATTGTAAAAATCGTCGTTTCTTGCGGTAAAAACACGATTTTGCTATAAACGTTAATAAAATCTCTATATTCCAACCTATTGTGCTAATTCTTTGACAGAGTGTTTAGTATACATGATTGAACTGTATTATATCACTGGTTTCGATTTTCCCCACAAAAAAAAATCCTTGAAAAAATCTCGTTTTTGCGAGATTATTAACTATATAAATATTTATAAAATATACAAATTCCGTGGGATTTGTCTAATTTCTTAAAAAAATGTTAAATTCATGTGGAGTCACCTGTATATAAGAACAATTTCACGTTCGCATGCAGAGGAATATGGGTTTGTTTGTGTAAATCGTCCAATTGTAAAAATCGTCGTTTCTTGCGGTAAAAACACGATTTTGTTATAAACGTTAATAAAATCTCTATATTCCAACCGATTGTGCTAATTCTTTCACAGAGTGTTTAGTATACATAATTGAACTGTATTATATCACTGGTTTCGATTTTCCCCACAAAAAAAAATCCTTCAAAAAATTTCGTTTTTGCGAGATTTTAACTATATAAATATCAATAAAATCTACAAATTCCGGGGGATTTGTCTAATTTCTTAAAAAAATGTTAAATTCATGTGGATTCACCTATATATAACAACAATTTCACTTTCGCATGCAGAGGAATATGGGTTTGTTTGTGTAAATCGTCCAATTGTAAAAATCGTCGTTTCTTGCGGTAAAAACACAATTTTGCTATAAACGTTAATAAAATCTCTATATTCCAACCGATTGTGCTAATTCTTTGACAGAGGGTTTAGTATACATGATTGAACTGTATTATAATACTGGTTTCGATTTTCCCCACAAAAAAAAATCCTTCAAAAAATTTCGATTTTGCGAGATTTTAACTTTATAAATATCAATAAAATCTACAAATTCCGTGGGATTTGTCTAATTTCTTAAAAAAATGTTAAATTCATGTGGAGTCACCTGTATATAACAACAATTTCACGTTCGCATGCAGAGGAATATGGGTTTGTTTGTGTAAATCGTCCAATTGTAAAAATCGTCGTTTCTTGCGGTAAAAACACGATTTTGTTATAAACGTTAATAAAATCTCTATATTCCAACCGATTGTGCTAATTCTTTCACAGAGTGTTTAGTATACATGGTTGAACTGTATTATATCACTGGTTTCGATTTTCCCCACAAAAAAAAATTCTTCAAAAAATTTCGTTTTTGCGAGATTATTAACTATATAAATATTTATAAAATATACAAATTCCGTGGGATTTGTCTAATTTCTTATAAAAATGTTAAATTCATGTGGAGTCACCTGTATATAACAACAATTTCACGTTCGCATGCAGAGGAATATGGGTTTGTTTGTGTAAATCGTCCAATTGTAAAAATCGTCGTTTCTTGCGGTAAAAACACGATTTTGTTATAAACGTTAATAAAATCTCTATATTCCAACCGATTGTGCTAATTCTTTCACAGAGTGTGTAGTATACATGATTGAACTGTATTATGTCACTGGTTTCGATTTTCCCCACAAAAAAAATCCTTCAAAAAATTTCGTTTTTGCGAGTTTTTTAACTATATAAATATCAATAAAAACTACAAATTCCGTGGGATTTGTCTATTTTCTTAAAAAAATGTTAAATTCATGTGGATTCACCTATATATAACAACAATTTCACTTTCGCATGCAGAGGAATATGGGTTTGTTTGTGTAAATCGTCCAATTGTAAAAATCGTCGTTTCTTGCGGTAAAAACACGATTTTGCTATAAACGTTAATAAAATCTCTATATTCCAACCGATTGTGCTAATTCTTTGACAGAGGGTTTAGTATACATGATTGAACTGTATTATATCACTGGTTTCGATTTTCCCCACAAAAAAAAATCCTTAAAAAAATTTCGTTTTTGCGAGTTTTTTAACTATATAAATATCAATAAAATCTACAAATTCCGTGGGATTTGTCTAATTTCTTAAAAAAATGTTAAAATCATGTGGATTCACCTATATATAACAACAATTTCACTTTCGCATGCAGAGGAATATGGGTTTGTTTGTGTAAATCGTCCAATTGTAAAAATCGTCGTTTCTTGCGGTAAAAACACGATTTTGCTATAAACGTTAATAAAATCTCTATATTCCAACCGATTGTGCTAATTCTTTCACAGAGTGTTTATTATACATGATTGAACTGTATTATGTCACTGGTTTCGAATTTCCCCACAAAAAAAAATCCTTCAAAAAATTTCGTTTTTTCGAGTTTTTAACTATATAAATATCAATATAATCTACAAATTCCGTGGGATTTGTCTAATTTCTTTAAAAAATGTTAAATTCATGTGGATTCACCTATATATAACAACAATTTCACGTTCGCATGCGGAGGAATAAGGGTTTGTTTGTGTAAATCGTCCAATTGTAAAAATCGTCGTTTCTTGCGGTAAAAACACGATTTTGCTATAAACGTTAATAAAATCTCTATATTCCAACCGATTGTGCTAATTCTTTGACAGAGTGTTTAGTATACATGATTGAACTGTATTATATCACTGGTTTCGATTTTCCCCACAAAAAAAAATCCTTGAAAAAATCTCGTTTTTGCGAGATTATTAACTATATAAATATTTATAAAATATACAAATTCCGTGGGATTTGTCTAATTTCTTAAAAAAATGTTAAATTCATGTGGAGTCACCTGTATATAAGAACAATTTCACGTTCGCATGCAGAGGAATATGGGTTTGTTTGTGTAAATCGTCCAATTGTAAAAATCGTCGTTTCTTGCGGTAAAAACACGATTTTGTTATAAACGTTAATAAAATCTCTATATTCCAACCGATTGTGCTAATTCTTTCACAGAGTGTTTAGTATACATAATTGAACTGTATTATATCACTGGTTTCGATTTTCCCCACAAAAAAAAATCCTTCAAAAAATTTCGTTTTTGCGAGATTTTAACTATATAAATATCAATAAAATCTACAAATTCCGGGGGATTTGTCTAATTTCTTAAAAAAATGTTAAATTCATGTGGATTCACCTATATATAACAACAATTTCACTTTCGCATGCAGAGGAATATGGGTTTGTTTGTGTAAATCGTCCAATTGTAAAAATCGTCGTTTCTTGCGGTAAAAACACAATTTTGCTATAAACGTTAATAAAATCTCTATATTCCAACCGATTGTGCTAATTCTTTGACAGAGGGTTTAGTATACATGATTGAACTGTATTATAATACTGGTTTCGATTTTCCCCACAAAAAAAAATCCTTCAAAAAATTTCGATTTTGCGAGATTTTAACTTTATAAATATCAATAAAATCTACAAATTCCGTGGGATTTGTCTAATTTCTTAAAAAAATGTTAAATTCATGTGGAGTCACCTGTATATAACAACAATTTCACGTTCGCATGCAGAGGAATATGGGTTTGTTTGTGTAAATCGTCCAATTGTAAAAATCGTCGTTTCTTGCGGTAAAAACACGATTTTGTTATAAACGTTAATAAAATCTCTATATTCCAACCGATTGTGCTAATTCTTTCACAGAGTGTTTAGTATACATGGTTGAACTGTATTATATCACTGGTTTCGATTTTCCCCACAAAAAAAAATTCTTCAAAAAATTTCGTTTTTGCGAGATTATTAACTATATAAATATTTATAAAATATACAAATTCCGTGGGATTTGTCTAATTTCTTATAAAAATGTTAAATTCATGTGGAGTCACCTGTATATAACAACAATTTCACGTTCGCATGCAGAGGAATATGGGTTTGTTTGTGTAAATCGTCCAATTGTAAAAATCGTCGTTTCTTGCGGTAAAAACACGATTTTGTTATAAACGTTAATAAAATCTCTATATTCCAACCGATTGTGCTAATTCTTTCACAGAGTGTGTAGTATACATGATTGAACTGTATTATGTCACTGGTTTCGATTTTCCCCACAAAAAAAATCCTTCAAAAAATTTCGTTTTTGCGAGTTTTTTAACTATATAAATATCAATAAAATCTACAAATTCCGTGGGATTTGTCTATTTTCTTAAAAAAATGTTAAATTCATGTGGATTCACCTATATATAACAACAATTTCACTTTCGCATGCAGAGGAATATGGGTTTGTTTGTGTAAATCGTCCAATTGTAAAAATCGTCGTTTCTTGCGGTAAAAACACGATTTTGCTATAAACGTTAATAAAATCTCTATATTCCAACCGATTGTGCTAATTCTTTGACAGAGGGTTTAGTATACATGATTGAACTGTATTATATCACTGGTTTCGATTTTCCCCACAAAAAAAAATCCTTAAAAAAATTTCGTTTTTGCGAGATTTTAACTATATAAATATCAATAAAATCTACAAATTCCGTGGGATTTGTCTAATTTCTTAAAAAAATGTTAAATTCATGTGGAGTCACCTGTGTATAACAACAATTTCACTTTCGCATGCAGAGGAATAAGGGTTTGTTTGTGTAAATCGTCCAATTGTAAAAATCGTCGTTTCTTGCGGTAAAAACACGATTTTGCTATAAACGTTAATAAAATCTCTATATTCCAACCGATTGTGCTAATTCTTTGACAGAGTGTTTAGTATACATGATTGAACTGTATTATATCACTGGTTTCGATTTTCCCCACAAAAAAAAATCCTTCAAAAAATTTCGTTTTTGCGAGATTATTAACTATATAAATATTTATAAAATATACAAATTCCGTGGGATTTGTCTAATTTCTTAAAAAAATGTTAAATTCATGTGGAGTCACCTGTATATAACAACAATTTCACGTTCGCATGCAGAGGAATATGGGTTTGTTTGTGTAAATCGTCCAATTGTAAAAATCGTCGTTTCTTGCGGTAAAAACACGATTTTGTTATAAACGTTAATAAAATCTCTATATTCCAACCGATTGTGCTAATTCTTTGACAGAGTGTTTAGTATACATGATTGAACTGTATTATATCACTGGTTTCGATTTTCCCCACAAAAAAAATCCTTCAAAAAATTTCGTTTTTGCGAGTTTTTTAACTATATAAATATCAATAAAATCTACAAATTCCGTGGGATTTGTCTAATTTCTTAAAAAAATGTTAAAATCATGTGGATTCACCTATATATAACAACAATTTCACTTTCGCATGCAGAGGAATATGGGTTTGTTTGTGTAAATCGTCCAATTGTAAAAATCGTCGTTTCTTGCGGTAAAAACACGATTTTGCTATAAACGTTAATAAAATCTCTATATTCCAACCGATTGTGCTAATTCTTTCACAGAGTGTTTAGTATACATGATTGAACTGTATTATGTCACTGGTTTCGAATTTCCCCACAAAAAAAAATCCTTCAAAAAATTTCGTTTTTTCGAGTTTTTTAACTATATAAATATCAATATAATCTACAAATTCCGTGGGATTTGTCTAATTTCTTAAAAAAATGTTAAATTCATGTGGATTCACCTATATATAACAACAATTTCACGTTCGCATGCGGAGGAATAAGGGTTTGTTTGTGTAAATCGTCCAATTGTAAAAATCGTCGTTTCTTGCGGTAAAAACACGATTTTGCTATAAACGTTAATAAAATCTCTATATTCCAACCGATTGTGCTAATTCTTTGACAGAGTGTTTAGTATACATGATTGAACTGTATTATATCACTGGTTTCGATTTTCCCCACAAAAAAAAATCCTTGAAAAAATCTCGTTTTTGCGAGATTATTAACTATATAAATATTTATAAAATATACAAATTCCGTGGGATTTGTCTAATTTCTTAAAAAAATGTTAAATTCATGTGGAGTCACCTGTATATAAGAACAATTTCACGTTCGCATGCAGAGGAATATGGGTTTGTTTGTGTAAATCGTCCAATTGTAAAAATCGTCGTTTCTTGCGGTAAAAACACGATTTTGTTATAAACGTTAATAAAATCTCTATATTCCAACCGATTGTGCTAATTCTTTCACAGAGTGTTTAGTATACATAATTCAACTGTATTATATCACTGGTTTCGATTTTCCCCACAAAAAAAAATCCTTCAAAAAATTTCGTTTTTGCGAGATTTTAACTATATAAATATCAATAAAATCTACAAATTCCGGGGGATTTGTCTAGTTTCTTAAAAAAATGTTAAATTCATGTGGATTCACCTATATATAACAACAATTTCACTTTCGCATGCAGAGGAATATGGGTTTGTTTGTGTAAATCGTCCAATTGTAAAAATCGTCGTTTCTTGCGGTAAAAACACAATTTTGCTATAAACGTTAATAAAATCTCTATATTCCAACCGATTGTGCTAATTCTTTGACAGAGGGTTTAGTATACATGATTGAACTGCATTATAATACTGGTTTCGATTTTCCCCACAAAAAAAAATCCTTCAAAAAATTTCGATTTTGCGAGATTTTAACTATATAAATATCAATAAAATCTACAAATTCCGTGGGATTTGTCTAATTTCTTAAAAAAATGTTAAATTCATGTGGAGTCACCTGTATATAACAACAATTTCACGTTCGCATGCAGAGGAATATGGGTTTGTTTGTGTAAATCGTCCAATTGTAAAAATCGTCGTTTCTTGCGGTAAAAACACGATTTTGTTATAAACGTTAATAAAATCTCTATATTCCAACCGATTGTGCTAATTCTTTCACAGAGTGTTTAGTATACATGGTTGAACTGTATTATATCACTGGTTTCGATTTTCCCCACAAAAAAAAATTCTTCAAAAAATTTCGTTTTTGCGAGATTATTAACTATATAAATATTTATAAAATATACAAATTCCGTGGGATTTGTCTAATTTCTTATAAAAATGTTAAATTCATGTGGAGTCACCTGTATATAACAACAATTTCACGTTCGCATGCAGAGGAATATGGGTTTGTTTGTGTAAATCGTCCAATTGTAAAAATCGTCGTTTCTTGCGGTAAAAACACGATTTTGTTATAAACGTTAATAAAATCTCTATATTCCAACCGATTGTGCTAATTCTTTCACAGAGTGTGTAGTATACATGATTGAACTGTATTATGTCACTGGTTTCGATTTTCCCCACAAAAAAAATCCTTCAAAAAATTTCGTTTTTGCGAGTTTTTTAACTATATAAATATCAATAAAATCTACAAATTCCGTGGGATTTGTCTATTTTCTTAAAAAAATGTTAAATTCATGTGGATTCACCTATATATAACAACAATTTCACTTTCGCATGCAGAGGAATATGGGTTTGTTTGTGTAAATCGTCCAATTGTAAAAATCGTCGTTTCTTGCGGTAAAAACACGATTTTGCTATAAACGTTAATAAAATCTCTATATTCCAACCGATTGTGCTAATTCTTTGACAGAGGGTTTAGTATACATGATTGAACTGTATTATATCACTGGTTTCGATTTTCCCCACAAAAAAAAATCCTTAAAAAAATTTCGTTTTTGCGAGTTTTTTAACTATATAAATATCAATAAAATCTACAAATTCCGTGGGATTTGTCTAATTTCTTAAAAAAATGTTAAAATCATGTGGATTCACCTATATATAACAACAATTTCACTTTCGCATGCAGAGGAATATGGGTTTGTTTGTGTAAATCGTCCAATTGTAAAAATCGTCGTTTCTTGCGGTAAAAACACGATTTTGCTATAAACGTTAATAAAATCTCTATATTCCAACCGATTGTGCTAATTCTTTCACAGAGTGTTTAGTATACATGATTGAACTGTATTATGTCACTGGTTTCGAATTTCCCCACAAAAAAAAATCCTTCAAAAAATTTCGTTTTTTCGAGTTTTTAACTATATAAATATCAATATAATCTACAAATTCCGTGGGATTTGTCTAATTTCTTAAAAAAATGTTAAATTCATGTGGATTCACCTATATATAACAACAATTTCACGTTCGCATGCGGAGGAATAAGGGTTTGTTTGTGTAAATCGTCCAATTGTAAAAATCGTCGTTTCTTGCGGTAAAAACACGATTTTGCTATAAACGTTAATAAAATCTCTATATTCCAACCGATTGTGCTAATTCTTTGACAGAGTGTTTAGTATACATGATTGAACTGTATTATATCACTGGTTTCGATTTTCCCCACAAAAAAAAATCCTTGAAAAAATCTCGTTTTTGCGAGATTATTAACTATATAAATATTTATAAAATATACAAATTCCGTGGGATTTGTCTAATTTCTTAAAAAAATGTTAAATTCATGTGGAGTCACCTGTATATAAGAACAATTTCACGTTCGCATGCAGAGAAATATGGGTTTGTTTGTGTAAATCGTCCAATTGTAAAAATCGTCGTTTCTTGCGGTAAAAACACGATTTTGTTATAAACGTTAATAAAATCTCTATATTCCAACCGATTGTGCTAATTCTTTCACAGAGTGTTTAGTATACATAATTGAACTGTATTATATCACTGGTTTCGATTTTCCCCACAAAAAAAAATCCTTCAAAAAATTTCGTTTTTGCGAGATTTTAACTATATAAATATCAATAAAATCTACAAATTCCGGGGGATTTGTCTAATTTCTTAAAAAAATGTTAAATTCATGTGGATTCACCTATATATAACAACAATTTCACTTTCGCATGCAGAGGAATATGGGTTTGTTTGTGTAAATCGTCCAATTGTAAAAATCGTCGTTTCTTGCGGTAAAAACACAATTTTGCTATAAACGTTAATAAAATCTCTATATTCCAACCGATTGTGCTAATTCTTTGACAGAGGGTTTAGTATACATGATTGAACTGTATTATAATACTGGTTTCGATTTTCCCCACAAAAAAAAATCCTTCAAAAAATTTCGATTTTGCGAGATTTTAACTTTATAAATATCAATAAAATCTACAAATTCCGTGGGATTTGTCTAATTTCTTAAAAAAATGTTAAATTCATGTGGAGTCACCTGTATATAACAACAATTTCACGTTCGCATGCAGAGGAATATGGGTTTGTTTGTGTAAATCGTCCAATTGTAAAAATCGTCGTTTCTTGCGGTAAAAACACGATTTTGTTATAAACGTTAATAAAATCTCTATATTCCAACCGATTGTGCTAATTCTTTCACAGAGTGTTTAGTATACATGGTTGAACTGTATTATATCACTGGTTTCGATTTTCCCCACAAAAAAAAATTCTTCAAAAAATTTCGTTTTTGCGAGATTATTAACTATATAAATATTTATAAAATATACAAATTCCGTGGGATTTGTCTAATTTCTTATAAAAATGTTAAATTCATGTGGAGTCACCTGTATATAACAACAATTTCACGTTCGCATGCAGAGGAATATGGGTTTGTTTGTGTAAATCGTCCAATTGTAAAAATCGTCGTTTCTTGCGGTAAAAACACGATTTTGTTATAAACGTTAATAAAATCTCTATATTCCAACCGATTGTGCTAATTCTTTCACAGAGTGTGTAGTATACATGATTGAACTGTATTATGTCACTGGTTTCGATTTTCCCCACAAAAAAAATCCTTCAAAAAATTTCGTTTTTGCGAGTTTTTTAACTATATAAATATCAATAAAATCTACAAATTCCGTGGGATTTGTCTATTTTCTTAAAAAAATGTTAAATTCATGTGGATTCACCTATATATAACAACAATTTCACTTTCGCATGCAGAGGAATATGGGTTTGTTTGTGTAAATCGTCCAATTGTAAAAATCGTCGTTTCTTGCGGTAAAAACACGATTTTGCTATAAACGTTAATAAAATCTCTATATTCCAACCGATTGTGCTAATTCTTTGACAGAGGGTTTAGTATACATGATTGAACTGTATTATATCACTGGTTTCGATTTTCCCCACAAAAAAAAATCCTTAAAAAAATTTCGTTTTTGCGAGATTTTAACTATATAAATATCAATAAAATCTACAAATTCCGTGGGATTTGTCTAATTTCTTAAAAAAATGTTAAATTCATGTGGAGTCACCTGTGTATAACAACAATTTCACTTTCGCATGCAGAGGAATAAGGGTTTGTTTGTGTAAATCGTCCAATTGTAAAAATCGTCGTTTCTTGCGGTAAAAACACGATTTTGCTATAAACGTTAATAAAATCTCTATATTCCAACCGATTGTGCTAATTCTTTGACAGAGTGTTTAGTATACATGATTGAACTGTATTATATCACTGGTTTCGATTTTCCCCACAAAAAAAAATCCTTCAAAAAATTTTGTTTTTGCGAGATTATTAACTATATAAATATTTATAAAATATACAAATTCCGTGGGATTTGTCTAATTTCTTAAAAAAATGTTAAATTCATGTGGAGTCACCTGTATATAACAACAATTTCACGTTCGCATGCAGAGGAATATGGGTTTGTTTGTGTAAATCGTCCAATTGTAAAAATCGTCGTTTCTTGCGGTAAAAACACGATTTTGTTATAAACGTTAATAAAATCTCTATATTCCAACCGATTGTGCTAATTCTTTGACAGAGTGTTTAGTATACATGATTGAACTGTATTATATCACTGGTTTCGATTTTCCCCACAAAAAAAATCCTTCAAAAAATTTCGTTTTTCCGAGTTTTTTAACTATATAAATATCAATAAAATCTACAAATTCCGTGGGATTTGTCTAATTTCTTAAAAAAATGTTAAAATCATGTGGATTCACCTATATATAACAACAATTTCACTTTCGCATGCAGAGGAATATGGGTTTGTTTGTGTAAATCGTCCAATTGTAAAAATCGTCGTTTCTTGCGGTAAAAACACGATTTTGCTATAAACGTTAATAAAATCTCTATATTCCAACCGATTGTGCTAATTCTTTCACAGAGTGTTTAGTATACATGATTGAACTGTATTATGTCACTGGTTTCGAATTTCCCCACAAAAAAAAATCCTTCAAAAAATTTCGTTTTTTCGAGTTTTTTAACTATATAAATATCAATATAATCTACAAATTCCGTGGGATTTGTCTAATTTCTTAAAAAAATGTTAAATTCATGTGGATTCACCTATATATAACAACAATTTCACGTTCGCATGCGGAGGAATAAGGGTTTGTTTGTGTAAATCGTCCAATTGTAAAAATCGTCGTTTCTTGCGGTAAAAACACGATTTTGCTATAAACGTTAATAAAATCTCTATATTCCAACCGATTGTGCTAATTCTTTGACAGAGTGTTTAGTATACATGATTGAACTGTATTATATCACTGGTTTCGATTTTCCCCACAAAAAAAAATCCTTGAAAAAATCTCGTTTTTGCGAGATTATTAACTATATAAATATTTATAAAATATACAAATTCCGTGGGATTTGTCTAATTTCTTAAAAAAATGTTAAATTCATGTGGAGTCACCTGTATATAAGAACAATTTCACGTTCGCATGCAGAGGAATATGGGTTTGTTTGTGTAAATCGTCCAATTGTAAAAATCGTCGTTTCTTGCGGTAAAAACACGATTTTGTTATAAACGTTAATAAAATCTCTATATTCCAACCGATTGTGCTAATTCTTTCACAGAGTGTTTAGTATACATAATTCAACTGTATTATATCACTGGTTTCGATTTTCCCCACAAAAAAAAATCCTTCAAAAAATTTCGTTTTTGCGAGATTTTAACTATATAAATATCAATAAAATCTACAAATTCCGGGGGATTTGTCTAATTTCTTAAAAAAATGTTAAATTCATGTGGATTCACCTATATATAACAACAATTTCACTTTCGCATGCAGAGGAATATGGGTTTGTTTGTGTAAATCGTCCAATTGTAAAAATCGTCGTTTCTTGCGGTAAAAACACAATTTTGCTATAAACGTTAATAAAATCTCTATATTCCAACCGATTGTGCTAATTCTTTGACAGAGGGTTTAGTATACATGATTGAACTGCATTATAATACTGGTTTCGATTTTCCCCACAAAAAAAAATCCTTCAAAAAATTTCGATTTTGCGAGATTTTAACTATATAAATATCAATAAAATCTACAAATTCCCTGGGATTTGTCTAATTTCTTAAAAAAATGTTAAATTCATGTGGAGTCACCTGTATATAACAACAATTTCACGTTCGCATGCAGAGGAATATGGGTTTGTTTGTGTAAATCGTCCAATTGTAAAAATCGTCGTTTCTTGCGGTAAAAACACGATTTTGTTATAAACGTTAATAAAATCTCTATATTCCAACCGATTGTGCTAATTCTTTCACAGAGTGTTTAGTATACATGGTTGAACTGTATTATATCACTGGTTTCGATTTTCCCCACAAAAAAAAAATTCTTCAAAAAATTTCGTTTTTGCGAGATTATTAACTATATAAATATTTATAAAATATACAAATTCCGTGGGATTTGTCTAATTTCTTATAAAAATGTTAAATTCATGTGGAGTCACCTGTATATAACAACAATTTCACGTTCGCATGCAGAGGAATATGGGTTTGTTTGTGTAAATCGTCCAATTGTAAAAATCGTCGTTTCTTGCGGTAAAAACACGATTTTGTTATAAACGTTAATAAAATCTCTATATTCCAACCGATTGTGCTAATTCTTTCACAGAGTGTGTAGTATACATGATTGAACTGTATTATGTCACTGGTTTCGATTTTCCCCACAAAAAAAATCCTTCAAAAAATTTCGTTTTTGCGAGTTTTTTAACTATATAAATATCAATAAAATCTACAAATTCCGTGGGATTTGTCTATTTTCTTAAAAAAATGTTAAATTCATGTGGATTCACCTATATATAACAACAATTTCACTTTCGCATGCAGAGGAATATGGGTTTGTTTGTGTAAATCGTCCAATTGTAAAAATCGTCGTTTCTTGCGGTAAAAACACGATTTTGCTATAAACGTTAATAAAATCTCTATATTCCAACCGATTGTGCTAATTCTTTGACAGAGGGTTTAGTATACATGATTGAACTGTATTATATCACTGGTTTCGATTTTCCCCACAAAAAAAAATCCTTAAAAAAATTTCGTTTTTGCGAGTTTTTTAACTATATAAATATCAATAAAATCTACAAATTCTGTGGGATTTGTCTAATTTCTTAAAAAAATGTTAAAATCATGTGGATTCACCTATATATAACAACAATTTCACTTTCGCATGCAGAGGAATATGGGTTTGTTTGTGTAAATCGTCCAATTGTAAAAATCGTCGTTTCTTGCGGTAAAAACACGATTTTGCTATAAACGTTAATAAAATCTCTATATTCCAACCGATTGTGCTAATTCTTTCACAGAGTGTTTAGTATACATGTTTGAACTGTATTATGTCACTGGTTTCGAATTTCCCCACAAAAAAAAATCCTTCAAAAAATTTCGTTTTTTCGAGTTTTTAACTATATAAATATCAATATAATCTACAAATTCCGTGGGATTTGTCTAATTTCTTAAAAAAATGTTAAATTCATGTGGATTCACCTATATATAACAACAATTTCACGTTCGCATGCGGAGGAATAAGGGTTTGTTTGTGTAAATCGTCCAATTGTAAAAATCGTCGTTTCTTGCGGTAAAAACACGATTTTGCTATAAACGTTAATAAAATCTCTATATTCCAACCGATTGTGCTAATTCTTTGACAGAGTGTTTAGTATACATGATTGAACTGTATTATATCACTGGTTTCGATTTTCCCCACAAAAAAAAATCCTTGAAAAAATCTCGTTTTTGCGAGATTATTAACTATATAAATATTTATAAAATATACAAATTCCGTGGGATTTGTCTAATTTCTTAAAAAAATGTTAAATTCATGTGGAGTCACCTGTATATCAGAACAATTTCACGTTCGCATGCAGAGGAATATGGGTTTGTTTGTGTAAATCGTCCAATTGTAAAAATCGTCGTTTCTTGCGGTAAAAACACGATTTTGTTATAAACGTTAATAAAATCTCTATATTCCAACCGATTGTGCTAATTCTTTCACAGAGTGTTTAGTATACATAATTGAACTGTATTATATCACTGGTTTCGATTTTCCCCACAAAAAAAAATCCTTCAAAAAATTTCGTTTTTGCGAGATTTTAACTATATAAATATCAATAAAATCTACAAATTCCGGGGGATTTGTCTAATTTCTTAAAAAAATGTTAAATTCATGTGGATTCACCTATATATAACAACAATTTCACTTTCGCATGCAGAGGAATATGGGTTTGTTTGTGTAAATCGTCCAATTGTAAAAATCGTCGTTTCTTGCGGTAAAAACACAATTTTGCTATAAACGTTAATAAAATCTCTATATTCCAACCGATTGTGCTAATTCTTTGACAGAGGGTTTAGTATACATGATTGAACTGTATTATAATACTGGTTTCGATTTTCCCCACAAAAAAAAATCCTTCAAAAAATTTCGATTTTGCGAGATTTTAACTTTATAAATATCAATAAAATCTACAAATTCCGTGGGATTTGTCTAATTTCTTAAAAAAATGTTAAATTCATGTGGAGTCACCTGTATATAACAACAATTTCACGTTCGCATGCAGAGGAATATGGGTTTGTTTGTGTAAATCGTCCAATTGTAAAAATCGTCGTTTCTTGCGGTAAAAACACGATTTTGTTATAAACGTTAATAAAATCTCTATATTCCAACCGATTGTGCTAATTCTTTCACAGAGTGTTTAGTATACATGGTTGAACTGTATTATATCACTGGTTTCGATTTTCCCCACAAAAAAAAAATTCTTCAAAAAATTTCGTTTTTGCGAGATTATTAACTATATAAATATTTATAAAATATACAAATTCCGTGGGATTTGTCTAATTTCTTATAAAAATGTTAAATTCATGTGGAGTCACCTGTATATAACAACAATTTCACGTTCGCATGCAGAGGAATATGGGTTTGTTTGTCTAAATCGTCCAATTGTAAAAATCGTCGTTTCTTGCGGTAAAAACACGATTTTGTTATAAACGTTAATAAAATCTCTATATTCCAACCGATTGTGCTAATTCTTTCACAGAGTGTGTAGTATACATGATTGAACTGTATTATGTCACTGGTTTCGATTTTCCCCACAAAAAAAATCCTTCAAAAAATTTCGTTTTTGCGAGTTTTTTAACTATATAAATATCAATAAAATCTACAAATTCCGTGGGATTTGTCTATTTTCTTAAAAAAATGTTAAATTCATGTGGATTCACCTATATATAACAACAATTTCACTTTCGCATGCAGAGGAATATGGGTTTGTTTGTGTAAATCGTCCAATTGTAAAAATCGTCGTTTCTTGCGGTAAAAACACGATTTTGCTATGAACGTTAATAAAATCTCTATATTCCAACCGATTGTGCTAATTCTTTGACAGAGGGTTTAGTATACATGATTGAACTGTATTATATCACTGGTTTCGATTTTCCCCACAAAAAAAAATCCTTAAAAAAATTTCGTTTTTGCGAGATTTTAACTATATAAATATCAATAAAATCTACAAATTCCGTGGGATTTGTCTAATTTCTTAAAAAAATGTTAAATTCATGTGGAGTCACCTGTGTATAACAACAATTTCACGTTCGCATGCAGAGGAATATGGGTTTGTTTGTGTAAATCGTCCAATTGTAAAAATCGTCGTTTCTTGCGGTAAAAACACGATTTTGTTATAAACGTTAATAAAATCTCTATATTCCAACCGATTGTGCTAATTCTTTCACAGAGTGTTTAGTATACATAATTGAACTGTATTATATCACTGGTTTCGATTTTCCCCACAAAAAAAAATCCTTCAAAAAATTTCGTTTTTTCGAGTTTTTTAACTATATAAATATCAATATAATCTACAAATTCCGTGGGATTTGTCTAATTTCTTAAAAAAATGTTAAATTCATGTGGATTCACCTATATATAACAACAATTTCACGTTCGCATGCGGAGGAATAAGGGTTTGTTTGTGTAAATCGTCCAATTGTAAAAATCGTCGTTTCTTGCGGTAAAAACACGATTTTGCTATAAACGTTAATAATATCTCTATATTCCAACCGATTGTGCTAATTCTTTGACAGAGGGTTTAGTATACATGATTGAACTGTATTATAATACTGGTTTCGATTTTCCCCACAAAAAAAAAATCCTTCAAAAAATTTCGATTTTGCGAGATTTTAACTATATAAATATCAATAAAATCTACAAATTCCGTGGGATTTGTCTAATTTCTTAAAAAAATGTTAAATTCATGTGGAGTCACCTGTATATAACAACAATTTCACGTTCGCATGCACAGGAATATGGGTTTGTTTGTGTAAATCGTCCAATTGTAAAAATCGTCGTTTCTTGCGGTAAAAACACGATTTTGTTATAAACGTTAATAAAATCTCTATATTCCAACCGATTGTGCTAATTCTTTCACAGAGTGTTTAGTATACATGGTTGAACTGTATTATATCACTGGTTTCGATTTTCCCCACAAAAAAAAATTCTTCAAAAAATTTCGTTTTTGCGAGATTATTAACTATATAAAAATTTATAAAATATACAAATTCCCTGGGATTTGTCTAATTTCTTATAAAAATGTTAAATTCATGTGGAGTCACCTGTATATAACAACAATTTCACGTTCGCGTGCAGAGGAATATGGGTTTGTTTGTGTAAATCGTCCAATTGTAAAAATCGTCGTTTCTTGCGGTAAAAACACGATTTTGTTATAAACGTTAATAAAATCTCTATATTCCAACCGATTGTGCTAATTCTTTGACAGAGGGTTTAGTATACATGATTGAACTGTATTATAATACTGGTTTCGATTTTCCCCACAAAAAAAATCCTTCAAAAAATTTCGTTTTTGCGAGTTTTTTAACTATATAAATATCAATAAAATCTACAAATTCCGTGGGATTTGTCTAATTTCTTAAAAAAATGTTAAATTCATGTGGAGTCACGTGTATATAACAACAATTTCACGTTCGCATGCAGAGGAATATGGGTTTGTTTGTGTAAATCGTCCAATTGTAAAAATCGTCGTTCTTGCGGTAAAAACACGATTTTGTTATAAACGTTTATAAAATCTCTATATTCCAACCGATTGTGCTAATTCTTTCACAGAGTGTTTAGTATACATAATTGAACTGTATTATATCACTGGTTTCGATTTTCCCCACAAAAAAAAATCCTTCAAAAAATTTCGTTTTTGCGAGATTTTAACTATATAAATATCAATAAAATCTACAAATTCCGTGGGATTTGTCTAATTTCTTAAAAAAATGTTAAATTCATGTGGAGTCACGTGTATATAACAACAATTTCACGTTCGCATGCAGAGGAATATGGGTTTGTTTGTGTAAATCGTCCAATTGTAAAAATCGTCGTTTCTTGCGGTTAAAACACGATTTTGCTATAAACGTTAATAAAATCTCTATATTCCAACCGATTGTGCTAATTCTTTGACAGAGTGTTTAGTATACATGATTGAACTGTATTATATCACTGGTTTCGATTTTCCCCACAAAAAAAATCCTTCAAAAAATTTCGTTTTTGCGAGATTTTAACTATATAAATATCAATAAAATCTACAAATTCCGTGGGATTTGTCTAATTTCTTAAAAAAATAAATTCATGTGGAGTCACCTGTATATAACAATTTCACGTTCGCATGCAGAGGTATATGGGTTTGTTTGTGTAAATCGTCCAATTGTAAAAATCGTCGTTTCTTGCGGTAAAAACACGATTTTGTTATAAACGTTAATAAAATCTCTATATTCCAACCGATTGTGCTAATTCTTTCACAGAGTGTTTAGTATACATAATTGAACTGTATTATATCACAGGTTTCGATTTTCCCCACAAAAAAAAATCCTTCAAAAAATTTCGTTTTTGCGAGATTTTAACTATATAAATATCAATAAAATCTACAAATTCCGTGGGATTTGTCTAATTTCTTAAAAAAATGTTAAATTCATGTGGATTCACCTATATATAACAACAATTTCACTTTCGCATGCAGAGGAATATGGGTTTGTTTGTGTAAATCGTCCAATTGCAAAAATCGTCGTTTCTTGCGGTAAAAACACGATTTTGCTATAAACGTTAATAAAATCTCTATATTCCAACCGATTGTGCTAATTCTTTGACAGAGGGTTTAGTATACATGATTGAACTGTATTATAATACTGGTTTCGATTTTCCCCACAAAAAAAAATCCTTCAAAAAATTTCGTTTTTGCGAGATTTTAACTATATAAATATCAATAAAATCTACAAATTCCGTGGGATTTGTCTAATTTCTTAAACAAATGTTAAATTCATGTGGAGTCACCTGTATATAACAACAATTTCACGTTCGCATGCAGAGGAATATGGGTTTGTTTGTGTAAATCGTCCAATTGTAAAAATCGTCGTTTCTTGCGGTAAAAACACGATTTTGTTATAAACGTTAATAAAATCTCTATATTCCAACCGATTGTGCTAATTCTTTCACAGAGTGTTTAGTATACATGATTGAACTGTATTATATCACTGGTTTCGATTTTCCCCACAAAAAAAAATTCTTCAAAAAATTTCGTTTTTGCGAGATTATTAACTATATAAATATTTATAAAATATACAAATTCCGTGGGATTTGTCTAATTTCTTATAAAAATGTTAAATTCATGTGGAGTCACCTGTATATAACAACAATTTCACGTTCGCATGCAGAGGAATATGGGTTTGTTTGTGTAAATCGTCCAATTGTAAAAATCGTCGTTTCTTGCGGTAAAAACACGATTTTGTTATAAACGTTAATAAAATCTCTATATTCCAACCGATTGTGCTAATTCTTTCACAGAGTGTGTAGTATACATGATTGAACTGTATTATGTCACTGGTTTCGATTTTCCCCACAAAAAAAATCCTTCAAAAAATTTCGTTTTTGCGAGTTTTTTAACTATATAAATATCAATAAAATCTACAAATTCCGTGGGATTTGTCTATTTTCTTAAAAAAATGTTAAATTCATGTGGATTCACCTATATATAACAACAATTTCACTTTCGCATGCAGAGGAATATGGGTTTGTTTGTGTAAATCGTCCAATTGAAAAATCGTCGTTTCTTGCGGTAAAAACACGATTTTGCTATAAACGTTAATAAAATCTCTATATTCCAACCGATTGTGCTAATTCTTTGACAGAGGGTTTAGTATACATGATTGAACTGTATTATATCACTGGTTTCGATTTTCCCCACAAAAAAAAATCCTTCAAAAAATTTCGTTTTTGCGAGATTTTAACTATATAAATATCAATAAAATCTACAAATTCCGTGGGATTTGTCTAATTTCTTAAAAAAATGTTAAATTCATGTGGAGTCACGTGTATATAACAACAATTTTACGTTCGCATGCAGAGGAATATGGGTTTGTTTGTGTAAATCGTCCAATTGTAAAAATCGTCGTTTCTTGCGGTAAAAACACGATTTTGTTATAAACGTTAATAAAATCTCTATATTCCAACCGATTGTGCTAATTCTTTCACAGAGTGTTTAGTATACATAATTGAACTGTATTATATCACTGGTTTCGATTTTCCCCACAAAAAAAAATCCTTCAAAAAATTTCGTTTTTGCGAGGTTTTAACTATATAAATATCAATATAATCTACAAATTCCGTGGGATTTGTCTAATTTCTTAAAAAAATGTTAAATTCATGTGGATTCACCTATATATAACAACAATTTCACGTTCGCATGCAGAGGAATATGGGTTTGTTTGTGTAAATCGTCCAATTGTAAAAATCGTCGTTTCTTGCGGTAAAAACACGATTTTGCTATAAACGTTAATAAAATCTCTATATTCCAACCGATTGTGCTAATTCTTTCACAGAGTGTTTAGTATACATGATTGAACTGTATTATGTCACTGGTTTCGAATTTCCCCACAAAAAAAAATCCTTCAAAAAATTTCGTTTTTTCGAGTTTTTTAACTATATAAATATCAATATAATCTACAAATTCCGTGGGATTTGTCTAATTTCTTAAAAAAATGTTAAATTCATGTGGATTCACCTGTATATAACAACAATTTCACGTTCGCATGCAGAGGAATATGGGTTTGTTTGTGTAAATCGTCCAATTGTAAAAATCGTCGTTTCTTGCGGTAAAAACACGATTTTGTTATAAACGTTAATAAAATCTCTATATTCCAACCGATTGTGCTAATTCTTTCACAGAGTGTTTAGTATACATGATTGAACTGTATTATATCACTGGTTTCGATTTTCCCCACAAAAAAAAATTCTTCAAAAAATTTCGTTTTTGCGAGATTATTAACTATATAAATATTTATAAAATATACAAATTCCGTGGGATTTGTCTAATTTCTTATAAAAATGTTAAATTCATGTGGAGTCACCTGTATATAACAACAATTTCACGTTCGCATGCAGAGGAATATGGGTTTGTTTGTGTAAATCGTCCAATTGTAAAAATCGTCGTTTCTTGCGGTAAAAACACGATTTTGTTATAAACGTTAATAAAATCTCTATATTCCAACCGATTGTGCTAATTCTTTCACAGAGTGTGTAGTATACATGATTGAACTGTATTATGTCACTGGTTTCGATTTTCCCCACAAAAAAAATCCTTCAAAAAATTTCGTTTTTGCGAGTTTTTTAACTATATAAATATTAATAAAATCTACAAATTCCGTGGGATTTGTCTATTTTCTTAAAAAAATGTTAAATTCATGTGGATTCACCTATATATAACAACAATTTCACTTTCGCATGCAGAGGAATATGGGTTTGTTTGTGTAAATCGTCCAATTGTAAAAATCGTCGTTTCTTGCGGTAAAAACACGATTTTGCTATAAACGTTAATAAAATCTCTATATTCCAACCGATTGTGCTAATTCTTTCACAGAGTGTTTAGTATACATGATTGAACTGTATTATGTCACTGGTTTCGAATTTCCCCACAAAAAAAAATCCTTCAAAAAATTTCGTTTTTTCGAGTTTTTTAACTATATAAATATCAATATAATCTACAAATTCCGTGGGATTTGTCTAATTTCTTAAAAAAATGTTAAATTCATGTGGATTCACCTATATATAACAACAATTTCACGTTCGCATGCGGAGGAATAAGGGTTTGTTTGTGTAAATCGTCCAATTGTAAAAATCGTCGTTTCTTGCGGTAAAAACACGATTTTGCTATAAACGTTAATAAAATCTCTATATTCCAACCGATTGTGCTAATTCTTTGACAGAGTGTTTAGTATACATGATTGAACTGTATTATATCACTGGTTTCGATTTTCCCCACAAAAAAAAATCCTTGAAAAAATCTCGTTTTTGCGAGATTATTAACTATATAAATATTTATAAAATATACAAATTCCGTGGGATTTGTCTAATTTCTTAAAAAAATGTTAAATTCATGTGGAGTCACCTGTATATAACAACAATTTCACGTTCGCATGCACAGGAATATGGGTTTGTTTGTGTAAATCGTCCAATTGTAAAAATCGTCGTTTCTTGCGGTAAAAACACGATTTTGTTATAAACGTTAATAAAATCTCTATATTCCAACCGATTGTGCTAATTCTTTCACAGAGTGTTTAGTATACATAATTGAACTGTATTATATCACTGGTTTCGATTTTCCCCACAAAAAAAAATCCTTCAAAAAATTTCGTTTTTGCGAGATTTTAACTATATAAATATCAATAAAATCTACAAATTCCGTGGGATTTGTCTAATTTCTTAAAAAAATGTTAAATTCATGTGGATTCACCTATATATAACAACAATTTCACTTTCGCATGCAGAGGAATATGGGTTTGTTTGTGTAAATCGTCCAATTGTAAAAATCGTCGTTTCTTGCGGTAAAAACACAATTTTGCTATAAACGTTAATAAAATCTCTATATTCCAACCGATTGTGCTATTTCTTTGACAGAGGGTTTAGTATACATGATTGAACTGTATTATAATACTGGTTTCGATTTTCCCCACAAAAAAAAATCCTTCAAAAAATTTCGATTTTGCGAGATTTTAACTATATAAATATCAATAAAATCTACAAATTCCGTGGGATTTGTCTAATTTCTTAAAAAAATGTTAAATTCATGTGGAGTCACCTGTATATAACAACAATTTCACGTTCGCATGCAGAGGAATATGGGTTTGTTTGTGTAAATCGTCCAATTGTAAAAATCGTCGTTTCTTGCGGTAAAAACACGATTTTGTTATAAACGTTAATAAAATCTCTATATTCCAACCGATTGTGCTAATTCTTTCACAGAGTGTTTAGTATACATGGTTGAACTGTATTATATCACTGGTTTCGATTTTCCCCACAAAAAAAAATTCTTCAAAAAATTTCGTTTTTGCGAGATTATTAACTATATAAATATTTATAAAATATACAAATTCCGTGGGATTTGTCTAATTTCTTATAAAAATGTTAAATTCATGTGGAGTCACCTGTATATAACAACAATTTCACGTTCGCATGCAGAGGAATATGGGTTTGTTTGTGTAAATCGTCCAATTGTAAAAATCGTCGTTTCTTGCGGTAAAAACACGATTTTGTTATAAACGTTAATAAAATCTCTATATTCCAACCGATTGTGCTAATTCTTTCACAGAGTGTGTAGTATACATGATTGAACTGTATTATGTCACTGGTTTCGATTATCCCCACAAAAAAAATCCTTCAAAAAATTTCGTTTTTGCGAGTTTTTTAACTATATAAATATCAATAAAATCTACAAATTCCGTGGGATTTGTCTATTTTCTTAAAAAAATGTTAAATTCATGTGGATTCACCTATATATAACAACAATTTCACTTTCGCATGCAGAGGAATATGGGTTTGTTTGTGTAAATCGTCCAAATGTAAAAATCGTCGTTTCTTGCGGTAAAAACACGATTTTGCTATAAACGTTAATAAAATCTCTATATTCCAACCGATTGTGCTAATTCTTTGACAGAGTGTTTAGTATACATGATTGAACTGTATTATATCACTGGTTTCGATTTTCCCCACAAAAAAAAATCCTTAAAAAAATTTCGTTTTTGCGAGATTTTAACTATATAAATATCAATAAAATCTACAAATTCCGTGGGATTTGTCTAATTTCTTAAAAAAATGTTAAATTCATGTGGATTCACCTATATATAACAACAATTTCACTTTCGCATGCAGAGGAATATGGGTTTGTTTGTGTAAATCGTCCAATTGTAAAAATCGTCGTTTCTTGCGGTAAAAACACAATTTTGCTATAAACGTTAATAAAATCTCTATATTCCAACCGATTGTGCTAATTCTTTGACAGAGGGTTTAGTATACATGATTGAACTGTATTATAATACTGGTTTCGATTTTCCCCACAAAAAAAAATCCTTCAAAAAATTTCGATTTTGCGAGATTTTAACTATATAAATATCAATAAAATCTACAAATTCCGTGGGATTTGTCTAATTTCTTAAAAAAATGTTAAATTCATGTGGAGTCACCTGTATATAACAACAATTTCACGTTCGCATCTAGAGGAATATGGGTTTGTTTGTGTAAATCGTCCAATTGTAAAAATCGTCGTTTCTTGCGGTAAAAACACGATTTTGTTATAAACGTTAATAAAATCTCTATATTCCAACCGATTGTGCTAATTCTTTCACAGAGTGTTTAGTATACATGGTTGAACTGTATTATATCACTGGTTTCGATTTTCCCCACAAAAAAAAATTCTTCAAAAAATTTCGTTTTTGCGAGATTATTAACTATATAAATATTTATAAAATATACAAATTCCGTGGGATTTGTCTAATTTCTTATAAAAATGTTAAATTCATGTGGAGTCACCTGTATATAACAACAATTTCACGTTCGCATGCAGAGGAATATGGGTTTGTTTGTGTAAATCGTCCAATTGTAAAAATCGTCGTTTCTTGCGGTAAAAACACAATTTTGTTATAAACGTTAATAAAATCTCTATATTCCAACCGATTGTGCTAATTCTTTCACAGAGTGTGTAGTATACATGATTGAACTGTATTATGTCACTGGTTTCGATTTTCCCCACAAAAAAAATCCTTCAAAAAATTTCGTTTTTGCGAGTTTTTTAACTATATTAATATCAATAAAATCTACAAATTCTGTGGGATTTGTCTATTTTCTTAAAAAAATGTTAAATTCATGTGGATTCACCTATATATAACAACAATTTCACTTTCGCATGCAGAGGAATATGGGTTTGTTTGTGTAAATCATCCAAATGTAAAAATCGTCGTTTCTTGCGGTAAAAACACGATTTTGCTATAAACGTTAATAAAATCTCTATATTCCAACCGATTGTGCTAATTCTTTGACAGAGGGTTTAGTATACATGATTGAACTGTATTATATCACTGGTTTCGATTTTCCCCACAAAAAAAAATCCTTAAAAAAATTTCGTTTTTGCGAGATTTTAACTATATAAATATCAATAAAATCTACAAATTCCGTGGGATTTGTCTAATTTCTTAAAAAAATGTTAAATTCATGTGGAGTCACGTGTATATAACAACAATTTCACGTTCGCATGCAGAGGAATATAGGTTTGTTTGTGTAAATCGTCCAATTGTAAAAATCGTCGTTTCTTGCGGTAAAAACACGATTTTGTTATAAACGTTAATAAAATCTCTATATTCCAACCGATTGTGCTAATTCTTTCACAGAGTGTTTAGTATACATAATTGAACTGTATTATATCACTGGTTTCGATTTTCCCCACAAAAAAAAATCCTTCAAAAAATTTCGTTTTTGCGAGATTTTAACTATATAAATATCAATAAAATCTACAAATTCCGTGGGATTTGTCTAATTTCTTAAAAAAATGTTAAATTCATGTGGATTCACCTATATATAACAACAATTTCACGTTCGCATGCAGAGGAATATGGGTTTGTTTGTGTAAATCGTCCAATTGTAAAAATCGTCGTTTCTTGCGGTAAAAACACGATTTTGCTATAAACGTTAATAAAATCTCTATATTCCAACCGATTGTGCTAATTCTTTCACAGAGTGTTTAGTATACATGATTGAACTGTATTATGTCACTGGTTTCGAATTTCCCCACAAAAAAAAATCCTTCAAAAAATTTCGTTTTTTCGAGTTTTTTAACTATATAAATATCAATATAATCTACAAATTCCGTGGGATTTGTCTAATTTCTTAAAAAAATGTTAAATTCATGTGGATTCACCTATATATAACAACAATTTCACGTTCGCATGCGGAGGAATAAGGGTTTGTTTGTGTAAATCGTCCAATTGTAAAAATCGTCGTTTCTTGCGGTAAAAACACGATTTTGCTATAAACGTTAATAAAATCTCTATATTCCAACCGATTGTGCTAATTCTTTGACAGAGTGTTTAGTGTACATGATTGAACTGTATTATATCACTGGTTTCGATTTTCCCCACAAAAAAAAATCCTTCAAAAAATTTCGTTTTTGCGAGATTATTAACTATATAAATATTTATAAAATATACAAATTCCGTGGGATTTGTCTAATTTCTTAAAAAAATGTTAAATTCATGTGGAGTCACCTGTATATAACAACAATTTCACGTTCGCATGCAGAGGAATATGGGTTTGTTTGTGTAAATCGTCCAATTGTAAAAATCGTCGTTTCTTGCGGTAAAAACACGATTTTGTTATAAACGTTAATAAAATCTCTATATTCCAACCGATTGTGCTAATTCTTTGACAGAGTGTTTAGTATACATGATTGAACTGTATTATATCACTGGTTTCGATTTTCCCCACAAAAAAAATCCTTCAAAAAATTTCGTTTTTGCGAGTTTTTTAACTATATAAATATCAATAAAATCTACAAATTCCGTGGGATTTGTCTAATTTCTTAAAAAAATGTTAAAATCATGTGGATTCACCTATATATAACAACAATTTCACTTTCGCATGCAGAGGAAAATGGGTTTGTTTGTGTAAATCGTCCAATTGTAAAAATCGTCGTTTCTTGCGGTAAAAACACGATTTTGCTATAAACGTTAATAAAATCTCTATATTCCAACCGATTGTGCTAATTCTTTCACAGAGTGTTTAGTATACATGATTGAACTGTATTATGTCACTGGTTTCGAATTTCCCCACAAAAAAAAATCCTTCAAAAAATTTCGTTTTTTCGAGTTTTTTAACTATATAAATATCAATATAATCAACAAATTCCGTGGGATTTGTCTAATTTCTTAAAAAAATGTTAAATTCATGTGGATTCACCTATATATAACAACAATTTCACGTTCGCATGCGGAGGAATAAGGGTTTGTTTGTGTAAATCGTCCAATTGTAAAAATCGTCGTTTCTTGCGGTAAAAACACGATTTTGCTATAAACGTTAATAAAATCTCTATATTCCAACCGATTGTGCTAATTCTTTGACAGAGTGTTTAGTATACATGATTGAACTGTATTATATCACTGGTTTCGATTTTCCCCACAAAAAAAAATCCTTGAAAAAATCTCGTTTTTGCGAGATTATTAACTATATAAATATTTATAAAATATACAAATTCCGTGGGATTTGTCTAATTTCTTAAAAAAATGTTAAATTCATGTGGAGTCACCTGTATATAAGAACAATTTCACGTTCGCATGCAGAGGAATATGGGTTTGTTTGTGTAAATCGTCCAATTGTAAAAATCGTCGTTTCTTGCGGTAAAAACACGATTTTGTTATAAACGTTAATAAAATCTCTATATTCCAACCGATTGTGCTAATTCTTTCACAGAGTGTTTAGTATACATAATTGAACTGTATTATATCACTGGTTTCGATTTTCCCCACAAAAAAAAATCCTTCAAAAAATTTCGTTTTTGCGAGATTTTAACTATATAAATATCAATAAAATCTACAAATTCCGGGGGATTTGTCTAATTTCTTAAAAAAATGTTAAATTCATGTGGATTCACCTATATATAACAACAATTTCACTTTCGCATGCAGAGGAATATGGGTTTGTTTGTGTAAATCGTCCAATTGTAAAAATCGTCGTTTCTTGCGGTAAAAACACAATTTTGCTATAAACGTTAATAAAATCTCTATATTCCAACCGATTGTGCTAATTCTTTGACAGAGGGTTTAGTATACATGATTGAACTGCATTATAGTACTGGTTTCGATTTTCCCCACAAAAAAAAATCCTTCAAAAAATTTCGATTTTGCGAGATTTTAACTATATAAATATCAATAAAATCTACAAATTCCGTGGGATTTGTCTAATTTCTTAAAAAAATGTTAAATTCATGTGGAGTCACCTGTATATAACAACAATTTCACGTTCGCATGCAGAGGAATATGGGTTTGTTTGTGTAAATCGTCCAATTGTAAAAATCGTCGTTTCTTGCGGTAAAAACACGATTTTGTTATAAACGTTAATAAAATCTCTATATTCCAACCGATTGTGCTAATTCTTTCACAGAGTGTTTAGTATACATGGTTGAACTGTATTATATCACTGGTTTCGATTTTCCCCACAAAAAAAAATTCTTCAAAAAATTTCGTTTTTGCGAGATTATTAACTATATAAATATTTATAAAATATACAAATTCCGTGGGATTTGTCTAATTTCTTATAAAAATGTTAAATTCATGTGGAGTCACCTGTATATAACAACAATTTTACGTTCGCATGCAGAGGAATATGGGTTTGTTTGTGTAAATCGTCCAATTGTAAAAATCGTCGTTTCTTGCGGTAAAAACACGATTTTGTTATAAACGTTAATAAAATCTCTATATTCCAACCGATTGTGCTAATTCTTTCACAGAGTGTGTAGTATACATGATTGAACTGTATTATGTCACTGGTTTCGATTTTCCCCACAAAAAAAATCCTTCAAAAAATTTCGTTTTTGCGAGTTTTTTAACTATATAAATAAAATAAAATCTACAAATTCCGTGGGATATGTCTATTTTCTTAAAAAAATGTTAAATTCATGTGGATTCACCTATATATAACAACAATTTCACTTTCGCATGCAGAGGAATATGGGTTTGTTTGTGTAAATCGTCCAATTGTAAAAATCGTCGTTTCTTGCGGTAAAAACACGATTTTGCTATAAACGTTAATAAAATCTCTATATTCCAACCGATTGTGCTAATTCTTTGACAGAGGGTTTAGTATACATGATTGAACTGTATTATATCACTGGTTTCGATTTTCCCCACAAAAAAAAATCCTTAAAAAAATTTCGTTTTTGCGAGTTTTTTAACTATATAAATATCAATAAAATCTACAAATTCCGTGGGATTTGTCTAATTTCTTAAAAAAATGTTAAAATCATGTGGATTCACCTATATATAACAACAATTTCACTTTCGCATGCAGAGGAATATGGGTTTGTTTGTGTAAATCGTCCAATTGTAAAAATCGTCGTTTCTTGCGGTAAAAACACGATTTTGCTATAAACGTTAATAAAATCTCTATATTCCAACCGATTGTGCTAATTCTTTCACAGAGTGTTTAGTATACATGATTGAACTGTATTATGTCACTGGTTTCGAATTTCCCCACAAAAAAAAATCCTTCAAAAAATTTCGTTTTTTCGAGTTTTTTAACTATATAAATATCAATATAATCTACAAATTCCGTGGGATTTGTCTAATTTCTTAAAAAAATGTTAAATTCATGTGGATTCACCTATATATAACAACAATTTCACGTTCGCATGCGGAGGAATAAGGGTTTGTTTGTGTAAATCGTCCAATTGTAAAAATCGTCGTTTCTTGCGGTAAAAACACGATTTTGCTATAAACGTTAATAAAATCTCTATATTCCAACCGATTGTGCTAATTCTTTGACAGAGTGTTTAGTATACATGATTGAACTGTATTATATCACTGGTTTCGATTTTCCCCACAAAAAAAAATCCTTGAAAAAATCTCGTTTTTGCGAGATTATTAACTATATAAATATTTATAAAATATACAAATTCCGTGGGATTTGTCTAATTTCTTAAAAAAATGTTAAATTCATGTGGAGTCACCTGTATATAAGAACAATTTCACGTTCGCATGCAGAGGAATATGGGTTTGTTTGTGTAAATCGTCCAATTGTAAAAATCGTCGTTTCTTGCGGTAAAAACACGATTTTGTTATAAACGTTAATAAAATCTCTATATTCCAACCGATTGTGCTAATTCTTTCACAGAGTGTTTAGTAATCATAATTGAACTGTATTATATCACTGGTTTCGATTTTCCCCACAAAAAAAAATCCTTCAAAAAATTTCGTTTTTGCGAGATTTTAACTATATAAATATCAATAAAATCTACAAATTCCGGGGGATTTGTCTAATTTCTTAAAAAAATGTTAAATTCATGTGGATCCACCTATATATAACAACAATTTCACTTTCGCATGCAGAGGAATATGGGTTTGTTTGTGTAAATCGTCCAATTGTAAAAATCGTCGTTTCTTGCGGTAAAAACACAATTTTGCTATAAACGTTAATAAAATCTCTATATTCCAACCGATTGTGCTAATTCTTTGACAGAGGGTTTAGTATACATGATTGAACTGTATTATAATACTGGTTTCGATTTTCCCCACAAAAAAAAATCCTTCAAAAAATTTCGATTTTGCGAGATTTTAACTATATAAATATCAATAAAATCTACAAATTCCGTGGGATTTGTCTAATTTCTTAAAAAAATGTTAAATTCATGTGGAGTCACCTGTATATAACAACAATTTCACGTTCGCATGCAGAGGAATATGGGTTTGTTTGTGTAAATCGTCCAATTGTAAAAATCGTCGTTTCTTGCGGTAAAAACACGATTTTGTTATAAACGTTAATAAAATCTCTATATTCCAACCGATTGTGCTAATTCTTTCACAGAGTGTTTAGTATACATGGTTGAACTGTATTATATCACTGGTTTCGATTTTCCCCACAAAAAAAAATTCTTCAAAAAATTTCGTTTTTGCGAGATTATTAACTATATAAATATTTATAAAATATACAAATTCCGTGGGATTTGTCTAATTTCTTATAAAAATGTTAAATTCATGTGGAGTCATCTGTATATAACAACAATTTCACGTTCGCATGCAGAGGAATATGGGTTTGTTTGTGTAAATCGTCCAATTGTAAAAATCGTCGTTTCTTGCGGTAAAAACACGATTTTGTTATAAACGTTAATAAAATCTCTATATTCCAACCGATTGTGCTAATTCTTTCACAGAGTGTGTAGTATACATGATTGAACTGTATTATGTCACTGGTTTCGATTTTCCCCACAAAAAAAATCCTTCAAAAAATTTCGTTTTTGCGAGTTTTTTAACTATATAAATATCAATAAAATCTACAAATTCCGTGGGATTTGTCTATTTTCTTAAAAAAATGTTAAATTCATGTGGATTCACCTATATATAACAACAATTTCACTTTCGCATGCAGAGGAATATGGGTTTGTTTGAGTAATTCGTCCAATTGTAAAAATCGTCGTTTCTTGCGGTAAAAACACGATTTTGCTATAAACGTTAATAAAATCTCTATATTCCAACCGATTGTGCTAATTCTTTGACAGAGGGTTTAGTATACATGATTGAACTGTATTATATCACTGGTTTCGATTTTCCCCACAAAAAAAAATCCTTCAAAAAATTTCGTTTTTGCGAGATTTTAACTATATAAATATCAATAAAATCTACAAATTCCGTGGGATTTGTCTAATTTCTTAAAAAAATGTTAAATTCATGTGGAGTCACCTGTATATAACAACAATTTCACGTTCGCATGCAGAGGAATATGGGTTTGTTTGTGTAAATCGTCCAATTGTAAAAATCGTCGTTTCTTGCGGTAAAAACACGATTTTGTTATAAACGTTAATAAAATCTCTATATTCCAACCGATTGTGCTAATTCTTTCACAGAGTGTTTAGTATACATAATTGAACTGTATTATATCACTGGTTTCGATTTTCCCCACAAAAAAAAATCCTTCAAAAAATTTCGTTTTTGCGAGATTTTAACTATATAAATATCAATAAAATCTACAAATTCCGTGGGATTTGTCTAATTTCTTAAAAAAATGTTAAATTCATGTGGATTCACCTATATATAACAACAATTTCACGTTCGCATGCAGAGGAATATGGATTTGTTTGTGTAAATCGTCCAATTGTAAAAATCGTCGTTTCTTGCGGTAAAAACACGATTTTGCTATAAACGTTAATAAAATCTCTATATTCCAACCGATTGTGCTAATTCTTTCACAGAGTGTTTAGTATACATGATTGAACTGTATTATGTCACTGGTTTCGAATTTCCCCACAAAAAAAAATCCTTCAAAAAATTTCGTTTTTTCGAGTTTTTTAACTATATAAATATCAATATAATCTACAAATTCCGTGGGATTTGTCTAATTTCTTAAAAAAATATTAAATTCATGTGGATTCACCTATATATAACAACAATTTCACGTTCGCATGCGGAGGAATAAGGGTTTGTTTGTGTAAATCGTCCAATTGTAAAAATCGTCGTTTCTTGCGGTAAAAACACGATTTTGCTATAAACGTTAATAATATCTCTATATTCCAACCGATTGTGCTAATTCTTTGACAGAGGGTTTAGTATACATGATTGAACTGTATTATAATACTGGTTTCGATTTTCCCCACAAAAAAAAATCCTTCAAAAAATTTCGATTTTGCGAGATTTTAACTATATAAATATCAATAAAATCTACAAATTCCGTGGGATTTGTCTAATTTCTTAAAAAAATGTTAAATTCATGTGGAGTCACCTGTATATAACAACAATTTCACGTTCGCATGCACAGGAATATGGGTTTGTTTGTGTAAATCGTCCAATTGTAAAAATCGTCGTTTCTTGCGGTAAAAACACGATTTTGTTATAAACGTTAATAAAATCCCTATATTCCAACCGATTGTGCTAATTCTTTCACAGAGTGTTTAGTATACATGGTTGAACTGTATTATATCACTGGTTTCGATTTTCCCCACAAAAAAAAATTCTTCAAAAAATTTCGTTTTTGCGAGATTATTAACTATATAAATATTTATAAAATATACAAATTCCGTGGGATTTGTCTAATTTCTTATAAAAATGTTAAATTCATGTGGAGTCACCTGTATATAACAACAATTTCACGTTCGCATGCAGAGGAATATGGGTTTGTTTGTGTAAATCGTCCAATTGTAAAAATCGTCGTTTCTTGCGGTAAAAACACGATTTTGTTATAAACGTTAATAAAATCTCTATATTCCAACCGATTGTGCTAATTCTTTCACAGAGTGTGTAGTATACATGATTGAACTGTATTATGTCACTGGTTTCGATTTTCCCCACAAAAAAAATCCTTCAAAAAATTTCGTTTTTGCGAGTTTTTTAACTATATAAATATCAATAAAATCTACAAATTCCGTGGGATTTGTCTATTTTCTTAAAAAAATGTTAAATTCATGTGGATTCACCTATATATAACAACAATTTCACTTTCGCACGCAGAGGAATATGGGTTTGTTTGTGTAAATCGTCCAAATGTAAAAATCGTCGTTTCTTGCGGTAAAAACACGATTTTGCTATAAACGTTAATAAAATCTCTATATTCCAACCGATTGTGCTAATTCTTTGACAGAGTGTTTAGTATACATGATTGAACTGTATTATATCACTGGTTTCGATTTTCCCCACAAAAAAAAATCCTTAAAAAAATTTCGTTTTTGCGAGATTTTAACTATATAAATATCAATAAAATCTACAAATTCCGTGGGATTTGTCTAATTTCTTAAAAAAATGTTAAATTCATGTGGATTCACCTATATATAACAACAATTTCACTTTCGCATGCAGAGGAATATGGGTTTGTTTGTGTAAATCGTCCAATTGTAAAAATCGTCGTTTCTTGCGGTAAAAACACAATTTTGCTATAAACGTTAATAAAATCTCTATATTCCAACCGATTGTGCTAATTCTTTGACAGAGGGTTTAGTATACATGATTGAACTGTATTATAATACTGGTTTCGATTTTCCCCACAAAAAAAAATCCTTCAAAAAATTTCGATTTTGCGAGATTTTAACTATATAAATATCAATAAAATCTACAAATTCCGTGGGATTTGTCTAATTTCTTAAAAAAATGTTAAATTCATGTGGAGTCACCTGTATATAACAACAATTTCACGTTCGAATGCAGAGGAATATGGGTTTGTTTGTGTAAATCGTCCAATTGTAAAAATCGTCGTTTCTTGCGGTAAAAACACAATTTTGTTATAAACGTTAATAAAATCTCTATATTCCAACCGATTGTGCTAATTCTTTCACAGAGTGTTTAGTATACACGGTTGAACTGTATTATATCACTGGTTTCGATTTTCCCCACAAAAAAAAATTCTTCAAAAAATTTCGTTTTTGCGAGATTATTAACTATATAAATATTTATAAAATATACAAATTCCGTGGGATTTGTCTAATTTCTTATAAAAATGTTAAATTCATGTGGAGTCACCTGTATATAACAACAATTTCACGTTCGCATGCAGAGGAATATGGGTTTGTTTGTGTAAATCGTCCAATTGTAAAAATCGTCGTTTCTTGCGGTAAAAACACAATTTTGTTATAAACGTTAATAAAATCTCTATATTCCAACCGATTGTGCTAATTCTTTCACAGAGTGTGTAGTATACATGATTGAACTGTATTATGTCACTGGTTTCGATTTTCCCCACAAAAAAAATCCTTCAAAAAATTTCGTTTTTGCGAGTTTTTTAACTATATAAATATCAATAAAATCTACAAATTCTGTGGGATTTGTCTATTTTCTTAAAAAAATGTTAAATTCATGTGGATTCACCTATATATAACAACAATTTCACTTTCGCATGCAGAGGAATATGGGTTTGTTTGTGTAAATCATCCAAATGTAAAAATCGTCGTTTCTTGCGGTAAAAACACGATTTTGCTATAAACGTTAATAAAATCTCTATATTCCAACCGATTGTGCTAATTCTTTGACAGAGGGTTTAGTATACATGATTGAACTGTATTATATCACTGGTTTCGATTTTCCCCACAAAAAAAAATCCTTAAAAAAATTTCGTTTTTGCGAGATTTTAACTATATAAATATCAATAAAATCTACAAATTCCGTGGGATTTGTCTAATTTCTTAAAAAAATGTTAAATTCATGTGGAGTCACGTGTATATAACAACAATTTCACGTTCGCATGCAGAGGAATATGGGTTTGTTTGTGTAAATCGTCCAATTGTAAAAATCGTCGTTTCTTGCGGTAAAAACACGATTTTGTTATAAACGTTAATAAAATCTCTATATTCCAACCGATTGTGCTAATTCTTTCACAGAGTGTTTAGTATACATAATTGAACTGTATTATATCACTGGTTTCGATTTTCCCCACAAAAAAAAATCCTTCAAAAAATTTCGTTTTTGCGAGATTTTAACTATATAAATATCAATAAAATCTACAAATTCCGTGGGATTTGTCTAATTTCTTAAAAAAATGTTAAATTCATGTGGATTCACCTATATATAACAACAATTTCACGTTCGCATGCAGAGGAATATGGGTTTGTTTGTGTAAATCGTCCAATTGTAAAAATCGTCGTTTCTTGCGATAAAAACACGATTTTGCTATAAACGTTAATAAAATCTCTATATTCCAACCGATTGTGCTAATTCTTTCACAGAGTGTTTAGTATACATGATTGAACTGTATTATGTCACTGGTTTCGAATTTCCCCACAAAAAAAAATCCTTCAAAAAATTTCGTTTTTTCGAGTTTTTTAACTATATAAATATCAATATAATCTACAAATTCCGTGGGATTTGTCTAATTTCTTAAAAAAATGTTAAATTCATGTGGATTCACCTATATATAACAACAATTTCACGTTCGCATGCGGAGGAATAAGGGTTTGTTTGTGTAAATCGTCCAATTGTAAAAATCGTCGTTTCTTGCGGTAAAAACACGATTTTGCTATAAACGTTAATAAAATCTCTATATTCCAACCGATTGTGCTAATTCTTTGACAGAGTGTTTAGTGTACATGATTGAACTGTATTATATCACTGGTTTCGATTTTCCCCACAAAAAAAAATTCTTCAAAAAATTTCGTTTTTGCGAGATTATTAACTATATAAATATTTATAAAATATACAAATTCCGTGGGATTTGTCTAATTTCTTATAAAAATGTTAAATTCATGTGGAGTCACCTGTATATAACAACAATTTCACGTTCGCATGCAGAGGAATATGGGTTTGTTTGTGTAAATCGTCCAATTGTAAAAATCGTCGTTTCTTGCGGTAAAAATACGATTTTGTTATAAACGTTAATAAAATCTCTATATTCCAACCGATTGTGCTAATTCTTTCACAGAGTGTGTAGTATACATGATTGAACTGTATTATGTCACTGGTTTCGATTTTCCCCACAAAAAAAATCCTTCAAAAAATTTCGTTTTTGCGAGTTTTTTAACTATATAAATATCAATAAAATCTACAAATTCCGTGGGATATGTCTATTTTCTTAAAAAAATGTTAAATTCATGTGGATTCACCTATATATAACAACAATTTCACTTTCGCATGCAGAGGAATATGGGTTTGTTTGTGTAAATCGTCCAATTGTAAAAATCGTCGTTTCTTGCGGTAAAAACACGATTTTGCTATAAACGTTAATAAAATCTCTATATTCCAACCGATTGTGCTAATTCTTTGACAGAGGGTTTAGTATACATGATTGAACTGTATTATATCACTGGTTTCGATTTTCCCCACAAAAAAAAATCCTTAAAAAAATTTCGTTTTTGCGAGTTTTTTAACTATATAAATATCAATAAAATCTACAAATTCCGTGGGATTTGTCTAATTTCTTAAAAAAATGTTAAAATCATGTGGATTCACCTATATATAACAACAATTTCACTTTCGCATGCAGAGGAATATGGGTTTGTTTGTGTAAATCGTCCAATTGTAAAAATCGTCGTTTCTTGCGGTAAAAACACGATTTTGCTATAAACGTTAATAAAATCTCTATATTCCAACCGATTGTGCTAATTCTTTCACAGAGTGTTTAGTATACATGATTGAACTGTATTATGTCACTGGTTTCGAATTTCCCCACAAAAAGAAAATCCTTCAAAAAATTTCGTTTTTTCGAGTTTTTTAACTATATAAATATCAATATAATCTACAAATTCCGTGGGATTTGTCTAATTTCTTAAAAAAATGTTAAATTCATGTGGATTCACCTATATATAACAACAATTTCACGTTCGCATGCGGAGGAATAAGGGTTTGTTTGTGTAAATCGTCCAATTGTAAAAATCGTCGTTTCTTGCGGTAAAAACACGATTTTGCTATAAACGTTAATAAAATCTCTATATTCCAACCGATTGTGCTAATTCTTTGACAGAGTGTTTAGTATACATGATTGAACTGTATTATATCACTGGTTTCGATTTTCCCCAAAAAAAAAATCCTTGAAAAAATCTCGTTTTTGCGAGATTATTAACTATATAAATATTTATAAAATATACAAATTCCGTGGGATTTGTCTAATTTCTTAAAAAAATGTTAAATTCATGTGGAGTCACCTGTATATAAGAACAATTTCACGTTCGCATGCAGAGGAATATGGGTTTGTTTGTGTAAATCGTCCAATTGTAAAAATCGTCGTTTCTTGCGGTAAAAACACGATTTTGTTATAAACGTTAATAAAATCTCTATATTCCAACCGATTGTGCTAATTCTTTCACAGAGTGTTTAGTAATCATAATTGAACTGTATTATATCACTGGTTTCGATTTTCCCCACAAAAAAAAAAATCCTTCAAAAAATTTCGTTTTTGCGAGATTTTAACTATATAAATATCAATAAAATCTACAAAATCCGGGGGATTTGTCTAATTTCTTAAAAAAATGTTAAATTCATGTGGATCCACCTATATATAACAACAATTTCACTTTCGCATGCAGAGGAATATGGGTTTGTTTGTGTAAATCGTCCAATTGTAAAAATCGTCGTTTCTTGCGGTAAAAACACAATTTTGCTATAAACGTTAATAAAATCTCTATATTCCAACCGATTGTGCTAATTCTTTGACAGAGGGTTTAGTATACATGATTGAACTGTATTATAATACTGGTTTCGATTTTCCCCACAAAAAAAAATCCTTCAAAAAATTTCGATTTTGCGAGATTTTAACTATATAAATATCAATAAAATCTACAAATTCCGTGGGATTTGTCTAATTTCTTAAAAAAATGTTAAATTCATGTGGAGTCACCTGTATATAACAACAATTTCACGTTCGCATGCAGAGGAATATGGGTTTGTTTGTGTAAATCGTCCAATTGTAAAAATCGTCGTTTCTTGCGGTAAAAACACGATTTTGTTATAAACGTTAATAAAATCTCTATATTCCAACCGATTGTGCTAATTCTTTCACAGAGTGTTTAGTATACATGGTTGAACTGTATTATATCACTGGTTTCGATTTTCCCCACAAAAAAAAATTCTTCAAAAAATTTCGTTTTTGCGAGATTATTAACTATATAAATATTTATAAAATATACAAATTCCGTGGGATTTGTCTAATTTCTTATAAAAATGTTAAATTCATGTGGAGTCACCTGTATATAACAACAATTTCACGTTCGCATGCAGAGGAATATGGGTTTGTTTGTGTAAATCGTCCAATTGTAAAAATCGTCGTTTCTTGCGGTAAAAACACGATTTTGTTATAAACGTTAATAAAATCTCTATATTCCAACCGATTGTGCTAATTCTTTCACAGAGTGTGTAGTATACATGATTGAACTGTATTATGTCACTGGTTTCGATTTTCCCCACAAAAAAAATCCTTCAAAAAATTTCGTTTTTGCGAGTTTTTTAACTATATAAATATCAATAAAATCTACAAATTCCGTGGGATTTGTCTATTTTCTTAAAAAAATGTTAAATTCATGTGGATTCACCTATATATAACAACAATTTCACTTTCGCATGCAGAGGAATATGGGTTTGTTTGAGTAATTCGTCCAATTGTAAAAATCGTCGTTTCTTGCGGTAAAAACACGATTTTGCTATAAACGTTAATAAAATCTCTATATTCCAACCGATTGTGCTAATTCTTTGACAGAGGGTTTAGTATACATGATTGAACTGTATTATATCACTGGTTTCGATTTTCCCCACAAAAAAAAATCCTTCAAAAAATTTCGTTTTTGCGAGATTTTAACTATATAAATATCAATAAAATCTACAAATTCCGTGGGATTTGTCTAATTTCTTAAAAAAATGTTAAATTCATGTGGAGTCACCTGTATATAACAACAATTTCACGTTCGCATGCAGAGGAATATGGGTTTGTTTGTGTAAATCGTCCAATTGTAAAAATCGTCGTTTCTTGCGGTAAAAACACGATTTTGTTATAAACGTTAATAAAATCTCTATATTCCAACCGATTGTGCTAATTCTTTCACAGAGTGTTTAGTATACATAATTGAACTGTATTATATCACTGGTTTCGATTTTCCCCACAAAAAAAAATCCTTCAAAAAATTTCGTTTTTGCGAGATTTTAACTATATAAATATCAATAAAATCTACAAATTCCGTGGGATTTGTCTAATTTCTTAAAAAAATGTTAAATTCATGTGGATTCACCTATATATAACAACAATTTCACGTTCGCATGCAGAGGAATATGGATTTGTTTGTGTAAATCGTCCAATTGTAAAAATCGTAGTTTCTTGCGGTAAAAACACGATTTTGCTATAAACGTTAATAAAATCTCTATATTCCAACCGATTGTGCTAATTCTTTCACAGAGTGTTTAGTATACATGATTGAACTGTATTATGTCACTGGTTTCGAATTTCCCCACAAAAAAAAATCCTTCAAAAAATTTCGTTTTTTCGAGTTTTTTAACTATATAAATATCAATATAATCTACAAATTCCGTGGGATTTGTCTAATTTCTTAAAAAAATGTTAAATTCATGTGGATTCACCTATATATAACAACAATTTCACGTTCGCATGCGGAGGAATAAGGGTTTGTTTGTGTAAATCGTCCAATTGTAAAAATCGTCGTTTCTTGCGGTAAAAACACGATTTTGCTATAAACGTTAATAATATCTCTATATTCCAACCGATTGTGCTAATTCTTTGACAGAGGGTTTAGTATACATGATTGAACTGTATTATAATACTGGTTTCGATTTTCCCCACAAAAAAAAATCCTTCAAAAAATTTCGATTTTGCGAGATTTTAACTATATAAATATCAATAAAATCTACAAATTCCGTGGGATTTGTCTAATTTCTTAAAAAAATGTTAAATTCATGTGGAGTCACCTGTATATAACAACAATTTCACTTTCGCATGCAGAGGAATATGGGTTTGTTTCTGTAAATCGTCCAATTGTAAAAATCGTCGTTTCTTGCGGTAAAAACACGATTTTGCTATAAACGTTAATAAAATCTCTATATTCCAACCGATTGTGCTAATTCTTTCACAGAGTGTTTAGTATACATGGTTGAACTGTATTATATCACTGGTTTCGATTTTCCCCACAAAAAAAAATTCTTCAAAAAATTTCGTTTTTGCGAGATTATTAACTATATAAAAATTTATAAAATATACAAATTCCCTGGGATTTGTCTAATTTCTTATAAAAATGTTAAATTCATGTGGAGTCACCTGTATATAACAACAATTTCACGTTCGCATGCAGAGGAATATGGGTTTGTTTGTGTAAATCGTCCAATTGTAAAAATCGTCGTTTCTTGCGGTAAAAACACGATTTTGTTATAAACGTTAATAAAATCTCTATATTCCAACCGATTGTGCTAATTCTTTCACAGAGTGTGTAGTATACATGATTGAACTGTATTATGTCACTGGTTTCGATTTTCCCCACAAAAAAAATCCTTCAAAAAATTTCGTTTTTGCGAGTTTTTTAACTATATAAATATCAATAAAATCTACAAATTCCGTGGGATTTGTCTATTTTCTTAAAAAAATGTTAAATTCATGTGGATTCACCTATATATAACAACAATTTCACTTTCGCATGCAGAGGAATATGGGTTTGTTTCTGTAAATCGTCCAATTGTAAAAATCGTCGTTTCTTGCGGTAAAAACACGATTTTGCTATAAACGTTAATAAAATCTCTATATTCCAACCGATTGTGCTAATTCTTTGACAGAGGGTTTAGTATACATGATTGAACTGTATTATATCACTGGTTTCGATTTTCCCCACAAAAAAAAATCCTTAAAAAAATTTCGTTTTTGCGAGATTTTAACTATATAAATATCAATAAAATCTACAAATTCCGTGGGATTTGTCTAATTTCTTAAAAAAATGTTAAATTCATGTGGAGTCACGTGTATATAACAACAATTTCACGTTCGCAAGCAGAGGAATATGGGTTTGTTTGTGTAAATCGTCCAATTGTAAAAATCGTCGTTTCTTGCGGTAAAAACACGATTTTGTTATAAACGTTAATAAAATCTCTATATTCCAACCGATTGTGCTAATTCTTTCACAGAGTGTTTAGTATACATAATTGAACTGTATTATATCACTGGTTTCGATTTTCCCCACAAAAAAAAATCCTTCAAAAAATTTCGTTTTTGCGAGATTTTAACTATATAAATATCAATAAAATCTACAAATTCCGTGGGATTTGTCTAATTTCTTAAAAAAATGTTAAATTCATGTGGATTCACCTATATATAACAACAATTTCACGTTCGCATGCAGAGGAATATGGATTTGTTTGTGTAAATCGTCCAATTGTAAAAATCGTCGTTTCTTGCGGTAAAAACACGATTTTGCTATAAACGTTAATAAAATCTCTATATTCCAACCGATTGTGCTAATTCTTTCACAGAGTGTTTAGTATACATGATTGAACTGTATTATGTCACTGGTTTCGAATTTCCCCACAAAAAAAAATCCTTCAAAAAATTTCGTTTTTTCGAGTTTTTTAACTATATAAATATCAATATAATCTACAAATTCCGTGGGATTTGTCTAATTTCTTAAAAAAATGTTAAATTCATGTGGATTCACCTATATATAACAACAATTTCACGTTCGCATGCGGAGGAATAAGGGTTTGTTTGTGTAAATCGTCCAATTGTAAAAATCGTCGTTTCTTGCGGTAAAAACACGATTTTGCTATAAACGTTAATAATATCTCTATATTCCAACCGATTGTGCTAATTCTTTGACAGAGGGTTTAGTATACATGATTGAACTGTATTATAATACTGGTTTCGATTTTCCCCACAAAAAAAAATCCTTCAAAAAATTTCGATTTTGCGAGATTTTAACTATATAAATATCAATAAAATCTACAAATTCCGTGGGATTTGTCTAATTTCTTAAAAAAATGTTAAATTCATGTGGAGTCACCTGTATATAACAACAATTTCACGTTCGCATGCACAGGAATATGGGTTTGTTTGTGTAAATCGTCCAATTGTAAAAATCGTCGTTTCTTGCGGTAAAAACACGATTTTGTTATAAACGTTAATAAAATCTCTATATTCCAACCGATTGTGCTAATTCTTTCACAGAGTGTTTAGTATACATGGTTGAACTGTATTATATCACTGGTTTCGATTTTCCCCACAAAAAAAAATTCTTCAAAAAATTTCGTTTTTGCGAGATTATTAACTATATAAAAATTTATAAAATATACAAATTCCCTGGGATTTGTCTAATTTCTTATAAAAATGTTAAATTCATGTGGAGTCACCTGTATATAACAACAATTTCACGTTCGCATGCAGAGGAATATGGGTTTGTTTGTGTAAATCGTCCAATTGTAAAAATCGTCGTTTCTTGCGGTAAAAACACGATTTTGTTATAAACGTTAATAAAATCTCTATATTCCAACCGATTGTGCTAATTCTTTCACAGAGTGTGTAGTATACATGATTGAACTGTATTATGTCACTGGTTTCGATTTTCCCCACAAAAAAAATCCTTCAAAAAATTTCGTTTTTGCGAGTTTTTTAACTATATAAATATCAATAAAATCTACAAATTCCGTGGGATTTGTCTATTTTCTTAAAAAAATGTTAAATTCATGTGGATTCACCTATATATAACAACAATTTCACTTTCGCATGCAGAGGAATATGGGTTTGTTTCTGTAAATCGTCCAATTGTAAAAATCGTCGTTTCTTGCGGTAAAAACACGATTTTGCTATAAACGTTAATAAAATCTCTATATTCCAACCGATTGTGCTAATTCTTTGACAGAGGGTTTAGTATACATGATTGAACTGTATTATATCACTGGTTTCGATTTTCCCCACAAAAAAAAATCCTTAAAAAAATTTCGTTTTTGCGAGATTTTAACTATATAAATATCAATAAAATCTACAAATTCCGTGGGATTTGTCTAATTTCTTAAAAAAATGTTAAATTCATGTGGAGTCACGTGTATATAACAACAATTTCACGTTCGCATGCAGAGGAATATGGGTTTGTTTGTGTAAATCGTCCAATTGTAAAAATCGTCGTTTCTTGCGGTAAAAACACGATTTTGTTATAAACGTTAATAAAATCTCTATATTCCAACCGATTGTGCTAATTCTTTCACAGAGTGTTTAGTATACATAATTGAACTGTATTATATCACTGGTTTCGATTTTCCCCACAAAAAAAAATCCTTCAAAAAATTTCGTTTTTGCTAGATTTTAACTATATAAATATCAATAAAATCTACAAATTCCGTGGGATTTGTCTAATTTCTTAAAAAAATGTTAAATTCATGTGGATTCACCTATATATAACAACAATTTCACGTTCGCATGCAGAGGAATATGGGTTTGTTTGTGTAAATCGTCCAATTGTAAAAATCGTCGTTTCTTGCGGTAAAAACACGATTTTGCTATAAACGTTAATAAAATCTCTATATTCCAACCGATTGTGCTAATTCTTTCACAGAGTGTTTAGTATACATGATTGAACTGTATTATGTCACTGGTTTCGAATTTCCCCACAAAAAAAAATCCTTCAAAAAATTTCGTTTTTTCGAGTTTTTTAACTATATAAATATCAATATAATCTACAAATTCCGTGGGATTTGTCTAATTTCTTAAAAAAATGTTAAATTCATGTGGATTCACCTATATATAACAACAATTTCACGTTCGCATGCGGAGGAATAAGGGTTTGTTTGTGTAAATCGTCCAATTGTAAAAATCGTCGTTTCTTGCGGTAAAAACACGATTTTGCTATAAACGTTAATAAAATCTCTATATTCCAACCGATTGTGCTAATTCTTTGACAGAGTGTTTAGTATACATGATTGAACTGTATTATATCACTGGTTTCGATTTTCCCCACAAAAAAAAAATCCTTCAAAAAATTTCGTTTTTGCGAGATTATTAACTATATAAATATTTATAAAATATACAAATTCCGTGGGATTTGTCTAATTTCTTAAAAAAATGTTAAATTCATGTGGAGTCACCTGTATATAACAACAATTTCACGTTCGCATGCAGAGGAATATGGGTTTGTTTGTGTAAATCGTCCAATTGTAAAAATCGTCGTTTCTTGCGGTAAAAACACGATTTTGTTATAAACGTTTATAAAATCTCTATATTCCAACCGATTGTGCTAATTTTTTCACAGAGTGTTAAGTATACATGATTGAACTGTATTATGTCACTGGTTTCGATTTTCCCCACAAAAAAAATCCTTCAAAAAATTTCGTTTTTGCGAGTTTTTTAACTATATAAATATCAATAAAATCTACAAATTCCGTGGGATTTGTCTAATTTCTTAAAAAAATGTTAAAATCATGTGGATTCACCTATATATAACAACAATTTCACTTTCGCATGCAGAGGAATATGGGTTTGTTTGTGTAAATCGTCCAATTGTAAAAATCGTCGTTTCTTGCGGTAAAAACACGATTTTGCTATAAACGTTAATAAAATCTCTATATTCCAACCGATTGTGCTAATTCTTTCACAGAGTGTTTAGTATACATGATTGAACTGTATTATGTCACTGGTTTCGAATTTCCCCACAAAAAAAAATCCTTCAAAAAATTTCGTTTTTTCGAGTTTTTTAACTATATAAATATCAATATAATCTACAAATTCCGTGGGATTTGTCTAATTTCTTAAAAAAATGTTAAATTCATGTGGATTCACCTATATATAACAACAATTTCACGTTCGCATGCGGAGGAATAAGGGTTTGTTTGTGTAAATCGTCCAATTGTAAAAATCGTCGTTTCTTGCGGTAAAAACACGATTTTGCTATAAACGTTAATAAAATCTCTATATTCCAACCGATTGTGCTAATTCTTTGACAGAGTGTTTAGTATACATGATTGAACTGTATTATATCACTGGTTTCGATTTTCCCCACAAAAAAAAATCCTTGAAAAAATCTCGTTTTTGCGAGATTATTAACTATATAAATATTTATAAAATATACAAATTCCGTGGGATTTGTCTAATTTCTTAAAAAAATGTTAAATTCATGTGGAGTCACCCGTATATAACAACAATTTCACGTTCGCATGCAGAGGAATATGGGTTTGTTTGTGTAAATCGTCCAATTGTAAAAATCGTCGTTTCTTGCGGTAAAAACACGATTTTGTTATAAACGTTAATAAAATCTCTATATTCCAACCGATTGTGCTAATTCTTTCACAGAGTGTTTAGTATACATAATTGAACTGTATTATATCACTGGTTTCGATTTTCCCCACAAAAAAAAATCCTTCAAAAAATTTCGTTTTTGCGAGATTTTAACTATATAAATATCAATAAAATCTACAAATTCCGTGGGATTTGTCTAATTTCTTAAAAAAATGTTAAATTCATGTGGATTCACCTATATATAACAACAATTTCACTTTCGCATGCAGAGGAATATGGGTTTGTTTGTGTAAATCGTCCAATTGTAAAAATCGTCGTTTCTTGCGGTAAAAACACAATTTTGCTATAAACGTTAATAAAATCTCTATATTCCAACCGATTGTGCTAATTCTTTGACAGAGGGTTTAGTATACATGATTGAACTGTATTATAATACTGGTTTCGATTTTCCCCACAAAAAAAAATCCTTCAAAAAATTTCGATTTTGCGAGATTTTAACTATATAAATATCAATAAAATCTACAAATTCCGTGGGATTTGTCTAATTTCTTAAAAAAATGTTAAATTCATGTGGAGTCACCTGTATATAACAACAATTTCACGTTCGCATGCAGAGGAATATGGGTTTGTTTGTGTAAATCGTCCAATTGTAAAAATCGTCGTTTCTTGCGGTAAAAACACGATTTTGTTATAAACGTTAATAAAATCTCTATATTCCAACCGATTGTGCTAATTCTTTCACAGAGTGTTTAGTATACATGGTTGAACTGAATTATATCACTGGTTTCGATTTTCCCCACAAAAAAAAATTCTTCAAAAAATTTCGTTTTTGCGAGATTATTAACTATATAAATATTTATAAAATATACAAATTCCGTGGGATTTGTCTAATTTCTTATAAAAATGTTAAATTCATGTGGAGTCACCTGTATATAACAACAATTTCACGTTCGCATGCAGAGGAATATGGGATTGTTTGTGTAAATCGTCCAAATGTAAAAATCGTCGTTTCTTGCGGAAAAAACACGATTTTGTTATAAACGTTAATAAAATCTCTATATTCCAACCGATTGTGCTAATTCTTTCACAGAGTGTGTAGTATACATGATTGAACTGTATTATGTCACTGGTTTCGATTTTCCCCACAAAAAAAATCCTTCAAAAAATTTCGTTTTTGCGAGTTTTTTAACTATATAAATATCAATAAAATCTACAAATTCCGTGGGATTTGTCTAATTTCTTAAAAAAATGTTAAATTCATGTGGAGTCACCTGTATATAACAACAATTTCACGTTCGCATGCAGAGGAATATGGGTTTGTTTGTGTAAATCGTCCAATTGTAAAAATCGTCGTTTCTTGCGGTAAAAATACGATTTTGTTATAAACGTTAATAAAATCTCTATATTCCAACCGATTGTGCTAATTCTTTCACAGAGTGTTTAGTATACATAATTGAACTGTATTATATCACTGGTTTCGATTTTCCCCACAAAAAAAAATCCTTCAAAAAATTTCGTTTTTGCGAGATTTTAACTATATAAATATCAATAAAATCTACAAATTCCGTGGGATTTGTCTAATTTCTTAAAAAAATGTTAAATTCATGTGGATTCACCTATATATAACAACAATTTCACGTTCGCATGCAGAGGAATATGGGTTTGTTTGTGTAAATCGTCCAATTGTAAAAATCGTCGTTTCTTGCGGTAAAAACACGATTTTGCTATAATCGTTAATAAAATCTCTATATTCCAACCGATTGTGCTAATTCTTTCACAGAGTGTTTAGTATACATGATTGAACTGTATTATGTCACTGGTTTCGAATTTCCCCACAAAAAAAAATCCTTCAAAAAATTTCGTTTTTTCGAGTTTTTTAACTATATAAATATCAATATAATCTACAAATTCCGTGGGATTTGTCTAATTTCTTAAAAAAATGTTAAATTCATGTGGATTCACCTATATATAACAACAATTTCACGTTCGCATGCGGAGGAATAAGGGTTTGTTTGTGTAAATCGTCCAATTGTAAAAATCGTCGTTTCTTGCGGTAAAAACACGATTTTGCTATAAACGTTAATAAAATCTCTATATTCCAACCGATTGTGCTAATTCTTTGACAGAGTGTTTAGTATACATGATTGAACTGTATTATATCACTGGTTTCGATTTTCCCCACAAAAAAAAAATCCTTCAAAAAATTTCGTTTTTGCGAGATTATTAACTATATAAATATTTATAAAATATACAAATTCCGTGGGATTTGTCTAATTTCTTAAAAAAATGTTAAATTCATGTGGAGTCACCTGTATATAACAACAATTTCACGTTCGCATGCAGAGGAATATGGGTTTGTTTGTGTAAATCGTCCAATTGTAAAAATCGTCGTTTCTTGCGGTAAAAACACGATTTTGTTATAAACGTTAATAAAATCTCTATATTCCAACCGATTGTGCTAATTCTTTCACAGAGTGTTTAGTATACATGATTGAACTGTATTATGTCACTGGTTTCGATTTTCCCCACAAAAAAAATCCTTCAAAAAATTTCGTTTTTGCGAGTTTTTTAACTATATAAATATCAATAAAATCTACAAATTCCGTGGGATTTGTCTAATTTCTTAAAAAAATGTTAAAATCATGTGGATTCACCTATATATAACAACAATTTCACTTTCGCATGCAGAGGAATATGGGTTTGTTTGTGTAAATCGTCCAATTGTAAAAATCGTCGTTTCTTGCGGTAAAAACACGATTTTGCTATAAACGTTAATAAAATCTCTATATTCCAACCGATTGTGCTAATTCTTTCACAGAGTGTTTAGTATACATGATTGAACTGTATTATGTCACTGGTTTCGAATTTCCCCACAAAAAAAAATCCTTCAAAAAATTTCGTTTTTTCGAGTTTTTTAACTATATAAATATCAATATAATCTACAAATTCCGTGGGATTTGTCTAATTTCTTAAAAAAATGTTAAATTCATGTGGATTCACCTATATATAACAACAATTTCACGTTCGCATGCGGAGGAATAAGGGTTTGTTTGTGTAAATCGTCCAATTGTAAAAATCGTCGTTTCTTGCGGTAAAAACACGATTTTGCTATAAACGTTAATAAAATCTCTATATTCCAACCGATTGTGCTAATTCTTTGACAGAGTGTTTAGTATACATGATTGAACTGTATTATATCACTGGTTTCGATTTTCCCCACAAAAAAAATCCTTCAAAAAATCTCGTTTTTGCGAGATTATTAACTATATAAATATTTATAAAATATACAAATTCCGTGGGATTTGTCTAATTTCTTAAAAAAATGTTAAATTCATGTGGAGTCACCTGTATATAACAACAATTTCACGTTCGCATGCAGAGGAATATGGGTTTGTTTGTGTAAATCGTCCAATTGTAAAAATCGTCGTTTCTTGCGGTAAAAACACGATTTTGTTATAAACGTTTATAAAATCTCTATATTCCAACCGATTGTGCTAATTCTTTGACAGAGTGTTTAGAATACATGATTGAACTGTATTATGTCACTGGTTTCGATTTTCCCCACAAAAAAAATCCTTCAAAAAATTTCGTTTTTGCGAGTTTTTTAACTATATAAATATCAATAGAATCTACAAATTCCGTGGGATTTGTCTAATTTCTTAAAAAAATGTTAAATTCATGTGGATTCACCTATATATAACAACAATTTCACTTTCGCATGCAGAGGAATATGGGTTTGTTTGTGTAAATCGTCCAATTGTAAAAATCGTCGTTTCTTGCGGTAAAAACACGATTTTGTTATAAACGTTAATAAAATCTCTATATTCCAACCGATTGTGCTAATTCTTTCACAGAGTGTGTAGTATACATGATTGAACTGTATTATGTCACTGGTTTCGATTTTCCCCACAAAAAAAATCCTTCAAAAAATTTCGTTTTTGCGAGTTTTTTAACTATATAAATATCAATAAAATCTACAAACTCCGTGGGATTTGTCTATTTTCTTAAAAAAATGTTAAATTCATGTGGATTCACCTATATATAACAACAATTTCACTTTCGCATGCAGAGGAATATGGGTTTGTTTCTGTAAATCGTCCAATTGTAAAAATCGTCGTTTCTTGCGGTAAAAACACGATTTTGCTATAAACGTTAATAAAATCTCTATATTCCAAACGATTGTGCTAATTCTTTGACAGAGGGTTTAGTATACATGATTGAACTGTATTATATCACTGGTTTCGATTTTCCCCACAAAAAAAATCCTTAAAAAAATTTCGTTTTTGCGAGATTTTAACTATATAAATATCAATAAAATCTACAAATTCCGTGGGATTTGTCTAATTTCTTAAAAAAATGTTAAATTCATGTGGAGTCACCTGTATATAACAACAATTTCACGTTCGCATGCAGAGGAATATGGGTTTGTTTGTGTAAATCGTCCAATTGTAAAAATCGTCGTTTCTTGCGGTAAAAACACGATTTTGTTATAAACGTTAATAAAATCTCTATATTCCAACCGATTGTGCTAATTCTTTCACAGAGTGTTTAGTATACATAATTGAACTGTATTATATCACTGGTTTCGATTTTCCCCACAAAAAAAAATCCTTCAAAAAATTTCGTATTTGCGAGATTTTAACTATATAAATATCAATAAAATCTACAAATTCCGTGGGATTTGTCTAATTTCTTAAAAAAATGTTAAATTCATGTGGATTCACCTATATATAACAACAATTTCACGTTCGCATGCAGAGGAATATGGGTTTGTTTGTGTAAATCGTCCAATTGTAAAAATCGTCGTTTCTTGCGGTAAAAACACGATTTTGCTATAAACGTTAATAAAATCTCTATATTCCAACCGATTGTGCTAATTCTTTCACAGAGTGTTTAGTATACATGATTGAACTGTATTATGTCACTGGTTTCGAATTTCCCCACAAAAAAAAATCCTTCAAAAAATTTCGTTTTTTCGAGTTTTTTAACTATATAAATATCAATATAATCTACAAATTCCGTGGGATTTGTCTAATTTCTTAAAAAAATGTTAAATTCATGTGGATTCACCTATATATAACAACAATTTCACGTTCGCATGCGGAGGAATAAGGGTTTGTTTGTGTAAATCGTCCAATTGTAAAAATCGTCGTTTCTTGCGGTAAAAACACGATTTTGCTATAAACGTTAATAAAATCTCTATATTCCAACCGATTGTGCTAATTCTTTGACAGATTGTTTAGTATACATGATTGAACTGTATTATATCACTGGTTTCGATTTTCCCCACAAAAAAAATCCTTCAAAAAATTTCGTTTTTGCGAGATTATTAACTATATAAATATTTATAAAATATACAAATTCCGTGGGATTTGTCTAATTTCTTAAAAAAATGTTAAATTCATGTGGAGTCACCTGTATATAACAACAATTTCACGTTCGCATGCAGAGGAATATGGGTTTGTTTGTGTAAATCGTCCAATTGTAAAAATCGTCGTTTCTTGCGGTAAAAACACGATTTTGTTATAAACGTTAATAAAATCTCTATATTCCAACCGATTGTGCTAATTCTTTCACAGAGTGTTTAGTATACATGATTGAACTGTATTATGTCACTGGTTTCGATTTTCCCCACAAAAAAAATCCTTCAAAAAATTTCGTTTTTGCGAGTTTTTTAACTATATAAATATCAATAAAATCTACAAATTCCGTGGGATTTGTCTAATTTCTTAAAAAAATGTTAAAATCATGTGGATTCACCTATATATAACAACAATTTCACTTTCGCATGCAGAGGAATATGGGTTTGTTTGTGTAAATCGTCCAATTGTAAAAATCGTCGTTTCTTGCGGTAAAAACACGAATAAAATCTCTATATTCCAACCGATTGTGCTAATTCTTTCACAGAGTGTTTAGTATACATGATTGAACTGTATTATGTCACTGGTTTCGAATTTCCCCACAAAAAAAAATCCTTCAAAAAATTTCGTTTTTTCGAGTTTTTTAACTATATAAATATCAATATAATCTACAAATTCCGTGGGATTTGTCTAATTTCTTAAAAAAATGTTAAATTCATGTGGATTCACCTATATATAACAACAATTTCACGTTCGCATGCGGAGGAATATGGGTTTGTTTGTGTAAATCGTCCAATTGTAAAAATCGTCGTTTCTTGCGGTAAAAACACGATTTTGCTATAAACGTTAATAAAATCTCTATATTCCAACCGATTGTGCTAATTCTTTGACAGAGTGTTTAGTATACATGATTGAACTGTATTATATCACTGGTTTCGATTTTCCCCACAAAAAAAAATCCTTCAAAAAATCTCGTTTTTGCGAGATTATTAACTATATAAATATTTATAAAATATACAAATTCCGTGGGATTTGTCTAATTTCTTAAAAAAATGTTAAATTCAAGTGGAGTCACCTGTATATAACAACAATTTCACGTTCGCATGCAGAGGAATATGGGTTTGTTTGTGTAAATCGTCCAATTGTAAAAATCGTCGTTTCTTGCGGTAAAAACACGATTTTGTTATAAACGTTTATAAAATCTCTATATTCCAACCGATTGTGCTAATTCTTTGACAGAGTGTTTAGAATACATGATTGAACTGTATTATGTCACTGGTTTCGATTTTCCCCACAAAAAAAATCCTTCAAAAAATTTCGTTTTTGCGAGTTTTTTAACTATATAAATATCAATAAAATCTACAAATTCCGTGGGATTTGTCTAATTTCTTAAAAAAATGTTAAATTCATGTGGATTCACCTATATATAACAACAATTTCACTTTCGCATGCAGAGGAATATGGGTTTGTTTGTGTAAATCGTCCAATTGTAAAAATCGTCGTTTCTTGCGGTAAAAACACGATTTTGCTATAAACGTTAATAAAATCTCTATATTCCAACCGATTGTGCTAATTCTTTGACAGAGTGTTTAGTATACATGATTGAACTGTATTATATCACTGGTTTCGATTTTCCCCACAAAAAAAAATCCTTCAAAAAATTTCGTTTTTGCGAGATTTTAACTATATAAATATCAATAAAATCTACAAATTCCGTGGGATTTGTCTAATTTCTTAAAAAAATGTTAAATTCATGTGGAGTCACCTGTATATAACAACAATTTCACGTTCGCATGCGGAGGAATATGGGTTTGTTTGTGTAAATCGTACAATTGTAAAAATCGTCGTTTCTTGCTGTAAAAACACGATTTTGTTATAAACGTTAATAAAATCTCTATATTCCAACCGATTGTGCTAATTCTTTCACAGAGTGTTTAGTATACATAATTGAACTGTATTATATCACTGGTTTCGATTTTCCCCACAAAAAAAAATCCTTCAAAAAATTTCGTTTTTGCGAGATTTTAACTATATAAATATCAATAAAATCTACAAATTCCGTGGGATTTGTCTAATTTCTTAAAAAAATGTTAAATTCATGTGGATTCACCTATATATAACAACAATTTCACTATCGCATGCAGAGGAATATGGGTTTGTTTGTGTAAATCGTCCAATTGTAAAAATCGTCGTTTCTTGCGGTAAAAACACGATTTTGCTATAAACGTTAATAAAATCTGTATATTCCAACCGATTGTGCTAATTCTTTGACAGAGGGTTTAGTATACATGATTGAACTGTATTATATCACTGGTTTCGATTTTCCCCACAAAAAAAAAATCCTTCAAAAAATTTCGTTTTTGCGAGATTTTAACTATATAAATATCAATAAAATCTACAAATTCCGTGGGATTTGTCTAATTTCTTAAAAAAATGTTAAATTCATGTGGAGTCACCTGTATATAACAACAATTTCACGTTCGCATGCAGAGGAATATGGGTTTGTTTGTGTAAATCGTCCAATTGTAAAAATCGTCGTTTCTTGCGGTAAAAACACGATTTTGTTATAAACGTTAATAAAATCTCTATATTCCAACCGATTGTGCTAATTCTTTCACAGAGTGTTTAGTATACATGATTGAACTGTATTATATCACTGGTTTCGATTTTCCCCACTAAAAAAAATTCTTCAAAAAATTTCGTTTTTGGGAGATTATTAACTATATAAATATTTATAAAATATACAAATTCCGTGGGATTTGTCTAATTTCTTATAAAAATGTTAAATTCATGTGGAGTCACCTGTATATAACAACAATTTCACGTTCGCATGCAGAGGAATATGGGTTTGTTTGTGTAAATCGTCCAATTGTAAAAATCGTCGTTTCTTGCGGTAAAAACACGATTTTGTTATAAACGTTAATAAAATCTCTATATTCCAACCGATTGTGCTAATTCTTTCACAGAGTGTGTAGTATACATGATTGAACTGTATTATGTCACTGGTTTCGATTTTCCCCACAAAAAAAATCCTTCAAAAAATTTCGTTTTTGCGAGTTTTTTAACTATATAAATATCAATAAAATCTACAAATTCCGTGGGATTTGTCTAATTTCTTAAAAAAATGTTAAATTCATGTGGATTCACCTATATATCACAACAATTTCACTTTCGCATGCAGAGGAATATGGGTTTGTTTGAGTAAATCGTCCAATTGTAAAAATCGTCGTTTCTTGCGGTAAAAACACGATTTTGTTATAAACGTTAATAAAATCTCTATATTCCAACCGATTGTGCTAATTCTTTCACAGAGTGTTTAGTATACATAATTGAACTGTATTATATCACTGGTTTCGATTTTCCCCACAAAAAAAATTTTTCAAAAAATTTCGTTTTTGCGAGATTTTAACTATATAAATATCAATAAAATCTACAAATTGTGGGGGATTTGTCTAATTTCTTTAAAAAATGTTAAATTCATGTGGAGTCACCTATATATAACAACAATTTCACGTTCGCATGCAGAGGAATATGGGTTTGTTCGTGAAAATCGTCAAAATGTAAAAATCGTCGTTTCTTGCGGTAAAAACACGATTTTGCTATAAACGCTAATAAAATCTCTATATTCCAACCGATTGTGCTAATTCTTTCACAGAGTGTTTAGTATACATGATTGAACTGTATTATGTCACTGGTTTCGATTTTCCCCACAAAAAAAATCCTTCAAAAAATTTCGTTTTTGCGAGTTTTTTAACTATATAAATATCAATATAATCTACAAATTCCGTGGGATTTGTCTAATTTCTTAAAAAAATGTTAAATTCATGTGGAGTTACCTGTATATAACAACAATTTCACGTTCGCATGCAGAGGAATATGGGTTTGTTTGTGTAAATCGTCCAATTGTAAAAATCGTCGTTTCTTGCGGTAAAAACACGATTTTGTTATAAACGTTAATAAAATCTCTATATTCCAACCGATTGTGCTAATTCTTTCACAGAGTGTTTAGTATACATAATTGAACTGTATTATATCACTGGTTTCGATTTTCCCCACAAAAAAAAATCCTTCAAAAAATTTCGTTTTTGCGAGATTTTAACTATATAAATATCAATAAAATCTACAAATTCCGGGGGATTTGTCTAATTTCTTAAAAAAATGTTAAATTCATGTGGAGTCACCTATATATAACAACAATTTCACGTTCGCATGCAGAGGAATATGGGTTTGTTTGTGAAAATGGTCAAATTGTAAAAATCGTCGTTTCTTGCGGTAAAAACACGATTTTGCTATAAACGTTAATAAAATCTCTATATTCCAACCCATTGTGCTAATTCTTTCACAGAGTGTTTAGTATACATGATTGAACTGTATTATGTCACTGGTTTCGATTTTCCCCACAAAAAAAATCCTTCAAAAAATTTCGTTTTTGCGAGTTTTTTAACTATATAAATATCAATAAAATCTACAAATTCCGTGGGATTTGTCTAATTTCTTAAAAAAATGTTAAATTCATGTGGATTCACCTATATATAACAACAATTTCACTTTCGCATGCAGAGGAATATGGGTTTGTTTGTGTAAATCGTCCAATTGTAAAAATCGTCGTTTCTTGCGGTAAAAACACGATTTTGCTATAAACGTTAATAAAATCTCTATATTCCAACCGATTGTGCTAATTCTTTGACAGAGTGTTTAGTATACATGATTGAACTGTATTATATCACTGGTTTCGATTTTCCCCACAAAAAAAAATCCTTCAAAAAATTTCGTTTTTGCGAGATTTTAACTATATAAATATCAATAAAATCTACAAATTCCGTGGGATTTGTCTAATTTCTTAAAAAAATAAATTCATGTGGAGTCACCTGTATATAACAACAATTTCACGTTCGCATGCAGAGGAATATGGGTTTGTTTGTGTAAATCGTCCAATTGTAAAAATCGTCGTTTCTTGCTGTAAAAACACGATTTTGTTATAAACGTTAATAAAATCTCTATATTCCAACCGATTGTGCTAATTCTTTCACAGAGTGTTTAGTATACATAATTGAACTGTATTATATCACTGGTTTCGATTTTCCCCACAAAAAAAAATCCTTCAAAAAATTTCGTTTTTGCGAGATTTTAACTATATAAATATCAATAAAATCTACAAATTCCGTGGGATTTGTCTAATTTCTTAAAAAAATGTTAAATTCATGTGGATTCACCTATATATAACAACAATTTCACTATCGCATGCAGAGGAATATGGGTTTGTTTGTGTAAATCGTCCAATTGTAAAAATCGTCGTTTCTTGCGGTAAAAACACGATTTTGCTATAAACGTTAATAAAATCTGTATATTCCAACCGATTGTGCTAATTCTTTGACAGAGGGTTTAGTATACATGATTGAACTGTATTATATCACTGGTTTCGATTTTCCCCACAAAAAAAAATCCTTCAAAAAATTTCGTTTTTGCGAGATTTTAACTATATAAATATCAATAAAATCTACAAATTCCGTGGGATTTGTCTAATTTCTTAAAAAAATGTTAAATTCATGTGGAGTCACCTGTATATAACAACAATTTCACGTTCGCATGCAGAGGAATATGGGTTTGTTTGTGTAAATCGTCCAATTGTAAAAATCGTCGTTTCCTGCGGTAAAAACACGATTTTGTTATAAACGTTAATAAAATCTCTATATTCCAACCGATTGTGCTAATTCTTTCACAGAGTGTTTAGTATACATGATTGAACTGTATTATATCACTGGTTTCGATTTTCCCCACCAAAAAAAATTCTTCAAAAAATTTCGTTTTTGCGAGATTATTAACTATATAAATATTTATAAAATATACAAATTCCGTGGGATTTGTCTAATTTCTTATAAAAATGTTAAATTCATGTGGAGTCACCTGTATATAACAACAATTTCACGTTCGCATGCAGAGGAATATGGGTTTGTTTGTGTAAATCGTCCAATTGTAAAAATCGTCGTTTCTTGCGGTAAAAACACGATTTTGTTATAAACGTTAATAAAATCTCTATATTCCAACCGATTGTGCTAATTCTTTCACAGAGTGTGTAGTATACATGATTGAACTGTATTATGTCACTGGTTTCGATTTTCCCCACAAAAAAAATCCTTCAAAAAATTTCGTTTTTGCGAGTTTTTTAACTATATAAATATCAATAAAATCTACAAATTCCGTGGGATTTGTCTAATTTCTTAAAAAAATGTTAAATTCATGTGGATTCACCTATATATCACAACAATTTCACTTTCGCATGCAGAGGAATATGGGTTTGTTTGAGTAAATCGTCCAATTGTAAAAATCGTCGTTTCTTGCGGTAAAAACACGATTTTGTTATAAACGTTAATAAAATCTCTATATTCCAACCGATTGTGCTAATTCTTTCACAGAGTGTTTAGTATACATAATTGAACTGTATTATATCACTGGTTTCGATTTTCCCCACAAAAAAAAATCCTTCAAAAAATTTCGTTTTTGCGAGATTTTAACTATATAAATATCAATAAAATCTACAAATTCCGTGGGATTTGTCTAATTTCTTTAAAAAATGTTAAATTCATGTGGATTCACCTATATATAACAACAATTTCACGTTCGCATGCAGAGGAATATGGGTTTGTTTGTGTAAATCGTCCAATTGTAAAAATCGTCGTTTCTTGCGGTAAAAACACGATTTTGCTATAAACGTTAATAAAATCTCTATATTCCAACCGATTGTGCTAATTCTTTCACAGAGTGTTTAGTATACACGATTGAACTGTATTATATCACTGGTTTCGATTTTCCCCACAAAAAAAAATCCTTCAAAAAATTTCGTTTTTGCGAGATTTTAACTATATAAATATCAATAAAATCTACAAATTTCGGTGGGATTTGTCTAATTTCTTAAAAAAATAAATTCATTTGGAGTCACCTGTATATAACAACAATTTCACGTTCGCATGCAGAGGAATATGGGTTTGTTTGTGTAAATCGTCCAATTGTAAAAATCGTCGTTTCTTGCGGTAAAAACACGATTTTGCTATAAACGTTAATAAAATCTCTATATTCCAACCGATTGTGCTAATTCTTTCACAGAGTGTTTAGTATACATGATTGAACTGTATTATGTCACTGGTTTCGAATTTCCCCACAAAAAAAAATCCTTCAAAAAATTTCGTTTTTTCGAGTTTTTTAACTATATAAATATCAATATAATCTACAAATTCCGTGGGATTTGTCTAATTTCTTAAAAAAATGTTAAATTCATGTGGATTCACCTATATATAACAACAATTTCACGTTCGCATGCGGAGGAATAAGGGTTTGTTTGTGTAAATCTTCCAATTGTAAAAATCGTCGTTTCTTGCGGTAAAAACACGATTTTGCTATAAACGTTAATAAAATCTCTATATTCCAACCGATTGTGCTAATTCTTTCACAGAGTGTTTAGTATACATGATTGAACTGTATTATATCACTGGTTTCGATTTTCCCCACAAAAAAAAATCCTTCAAAAAATCTCGTTTTTGCGAGATTATTAACTATATAAATATTTATAAAATATACAAATTCCGTGGGATTTGTCTAATTTCTTAAAAAAATGTTAAATTCATGTGGAGTCACCTGTATATAACAACAATTTCACGTTCGCATGCAGAGGAATATGGGTTTGTTTGTGTAAATCGTCCAATTGTAAAAATCGTCGTTTCTTGCGGTAAAAACACGATTTTGTTATAAACGTTTATAAAATCTTTATATTCCAACCGATTGTGCTAATTCTTTCACAGAGTGTTTAGTATACATGATTGAACTGTATTATGTCACTGGTTTCGATTTTCCCCACAAAAAAAAATCCTTCAAAAAATTTCGTTTTTGCGAGTTTTTTAACTAAATAAATATCAATAAAATCTACAAATTCCGTGGGATTTGTCTAATTTCTTAAAAAAATGTTAAATTCATGTGGATTCACCTATATATAACAACAATTTCACTTTCGCATGCAGAGGAATATGGGTTTGTTTGTGTAAATCGTCCAATTGTAAAAATCGTCGTTTCTTGCGGTAAAAACACGATTTTGCTATAAACGTTAATAAAATCTCTATATTCCAACCGATTGTGCTAATTCTTTGACAGAGTGTTTAGTATACATGATTGAACTGTATTATATCACTGGTTTCGATTTTCCCCACAAAAAAAAATCCTTCAAAAAATTTCGTTTTTGCGAGATTTTAACTATATAAATATCAATAAAATCTACAAATTCCGTGGGATTTGTCTAATTTCTTAAAAAAATGTTAAATTCATGTGGAGTCACCTGTATATAACAACAATTTCACGTTCGCATGCAGAGGAATATGGGTTTGTTTGTGTAAATCGTCCAATTGTAAAAATCGTCGTTTCTTGCGGTAAAAACACGATTTTGTTATAAACGTTAATAAAATCTCTATATTCCAACCGATTGTGCTAATTCTTTCATAGAGTGTTTAGTATACATAATTGAACTGTATTATATCACTGGTTTCGATTTTCCCCACAAAAAAAAATCCTTCAAAAAATTTCGTTTTTGCGAGATTTTAACTATATAAATATCAATAAAATCTACAAATTCCGTGGGATTTGTCTAATTTCTTAAAAAAATGTTAAATTCATGTGGATTCACCTATATATAACAACAATTTCACTTTCGCATGCAGAGGAATATGGGTTTGTTTGTGTAAATCGTCCAATTGTAAAAATCGTCGTTTCTTGCGGTAAAAACACGATTTTGCTATAAACGTTAATAAAATCTCTATATTCCAACCGATTGTGCTAATTCTTTGACAGAGGGTTTAGTATACATGATTGAACTGTATTATATCACTGGTTTCGATTTTCCCCACAAAAAAAAATCCTTCAAAAAATTTCGTTTTTGCGAGATTTTAACTATATAAATATCAATAAAATCTACAAATTCCGTGGGATTTGTCTAATTTCTTAAAAAAATGTTAAATTCATGTGGAGTCACCTGTATATAACAACAATTTCACGTTCACATGCAGAGGAATATGGGTTTGTTTGTGTAAATCGTCCAATTGTAAAAATCGTCGTTTCTTGCGGTAAAAACACGATTTTGTTATAAACGTTAATAAAATCTCTATATTCCAACCGATTGTGCTAATTCTTTCACAGAGTGTTTAGTATACATGATTGAACTGTATTATATCACTGGTTTCGATTTTCCCCACCAAAAAAAAATTCTTCAAAAAATTTCGTTTTTGCGAGATTATTAACTATATAAATATTTATAAAATATACAAATTCCGTGGGATTTGTCTAATTTCTTATAAAAATGTTAAATTCATGTGGAGTCACCTGTATATAACAACAATTTCACGTTCGCATGCAGAGGAATATGGGTTTGTTTGTGTAAATCGTCCAATTGTAAAAATCGTCGTTTCTTGCGGTAAAAACACGATTTTGTTATAAACGTTAATAAAATCTCTATATTCCAACCGATTGTGCTAATTCTTTCACAGAGTGTGTAGTATACATGATTGAACTGTATTATGTCACTGGTTTCGATTTTCCCCACAAAATAACCCTTCAAAAAATTTCGTTTTTGCGAGTTTTTTAACTATATAAATATCAATAAAATCTACAAATTCCGTGGGATTTGTCTATTTTCTTAAAAAAATGTTAAATTCATTTGGATTCACCTATATATAACAACAATTTCACTTTCGCATGCAGAGGAATATGGGTTTGTTTGTGTAAATCGTCCAATTGTAAAAATCGTCGTTTCTTGCGGTAAAAACACGATTTTGCTATAAACGTTAATAAAATCTCTATATTCCAACCGATTGTGCTAATTCTTTGACAGAGGGTTTAGTATACATGATTGAACTGTATTATATCACTGGTTTCGATTTTCCCCACAAAAAAAAATCCTTCAAAAAATTTCGTTTTTGCGAGATTTTAACTATATAAATATCAATAAAATCTACAAATTCCGTGGGATTTGTCTAATTTCTTAAAAAAATGTTAAATTCATGTGGAGTCACCTGTATATAACAACAATTTCACGTTCGCATGCAGAGGAATATGGGTTTGTTTGTGTAAATCGTCCAATTGTAAAAATCGTCGTTTCTTGCGGTAAAAACACGATTTTGTTATAAACGTTAATAAAATCTCTATATTCCAACCGATTGTGCTAATTCTTTCACAGAGTGTTTAGTATACATAATTGAACTGTATTATATCACTGGTTTCGATTTTCCCCACAAAAAAAAATCCTTCAAAAAATTTCGTTTTTGCGAGATTTTAACTATATAAATATCAATAAAATCTACAAATTCCGTGGGATTTGTCTAATATCTTAAAAAAATGTTAAATTCATGTGGATTCACCTATATATAACAACAATTTCACTTTCGCATGCAGAGGAATATGGGTTTGTTTGTGTAAATCGTCCAATTGTAAAAATCGTCGTTTCTTGCGGTAAAAACACGATTTTGCTATAAACATTAATAAAATCTCTATATTCCAACCGATTGTGCTAATTCTTTGACAGAGTGTTTAGTATACATGATTGAACTGTATTATATCACTGGTTTCGATTTTCCCCACAAAAAAAAAATCCTTCAAAAAATTTCGTTTTTGCGAGATTTTAACTATATAAATATCAATAAAATCTACAAATTCCGGGGGATTTGTCTAATTTCTTAAAAAAATGTTAAATTCATGTGGAGTCACCTATATATAACAACAATTTCACGTTCGCATGCAGAGGAATATGGGTTTGTTTGTGAAAACGGTCAAATTGTAAAAATCGTTGTTTCTTGCGGTAAAAACACGATTTTGCTATAAACGTTAATAAAATCTCTATATTCCAACCGATTGTGCTAATTCTTTCACAGAGTGTTTAGTATACATGATTGAACTGTATTGTCACTGGTTTCGAATTTCCCCACAAAAAAAAATCCTTCAAAAAATTTCGTTTTTTCGAGTTTTTTAACTATATAAATATCAATATAATCTACAAATTCCGTGGGATTTGTCTAATTTCTTAAAAAAATGTTAAATACATGTGGATTCACCTATATATAACAACAATTTCACGTTCGCATGCGGAGGAATAAGGGTTTGTTTGTGTAAATCGTCCAATTGTAAAAATCGTCGTTTCTTGCGGTAAAAACACGATTTTGCTATAAACGTTAATAAAATCTCTATATTCCAACCGATTGTGCTAATTCTTTGACAGAGTGTTTAGTATACATGATTGAACTGTATTATGTCACTGGTTTCGATTTTCCCCACAAAAAAAATCCTTCAAAAAATTTCGTTTTTGCGAGTTTTTTAACTATATAAATATAAATAAAATCTACAAATTCCGTGGGATTTGTCTAATTTCTTAAAAAAATGTTAAAATCATGTGGATTCACCTATATATAACAACAATTTCACTTTCGCATGCAGAGGAATATGGGTTTGTTTGTGTAAATCGTCCAATTGTAAAAATCGTCGTTTCTTGCGGTAAAAACACGATTTTGCTATAAACGTTAATAAAATCTCTATATTCCAACCGATTGTGCTAATTCTTTGACAGAGTGTTTAGTATACATGATTGAACTGTATTATATCACTGGTTTCGATTTTCCCCACAAAAAAAAATCCTTAAAAAAATTTCGATTTTGCGAGATTTTAACTATATAAATATCAATAAAATCTACAAATTCCGTGGGATTTGTCTAATTTCTTAAAAAAATAAATTCATGTGGAGTCACCTGTATATAACAACAATTTCACGTTCGCATGCAGAGGAATATGGGTTTGTTTGTGTAAATCGTCCAATTGTAAAAATCGTCGTTTCTTGCGGTAAAAACACGATTTTGTTATAAACGTTAATAAAATCTCTATATTCCAACCGATTGTGCTAATTCTTTCACAGCGTGTTTAGTATACACAATTGAACTGTATTATATCACTGGTTTCGATTTTCCCCACAAAAAAAATCCTTCAAAAAATTTCGTTTTTGCGAGATTTTAACTATATAAATATCAATAAAATCTACAAATTCCGTGGGATTTGTCTAATTTCTTAAAAAAATGTTAAATTCATGTGGATTCACCTATATATAACAACAATTTCACATTCACATGCAGAGGAATATGGGTTTGTTTGTGTAAATCGTCCAATTGTAAAAATCGTCGTTTCTTGCGGTAAATACACGATTTTGCTATAAACGTTAATAAAATCTCTATATTCCAACCGATTGTGCTAATTCTTTGACAGAGGGTTTAGTATACATGATTGAACTGTATTATATCACTGGTTTCGATTTTCCCCACAAAAAAAAATCCTTCAAAAAATTTCGTTTTTGCGAGATTTTAACTATATAAATATCAATAAAATCTACAAATTCCGTGGGATTTGTCTAATTTCTTAAAAAAATGTTAAATTCATGTGGAGTCACCTGTATATAACAACAATTTCACGTTCGCATGCAGAGGAATATGGGTTTGTTTGTGTAAATCGTCCAATTGTAAAAATCGTCGTTTCTTGCGGTAAAAACACGATTTTGTTATAAACGTTTATAAAATCTCTATATTCCAACCGATTGTGCTAATTCTTTCACAGAGTGTTTAGTATACATAATTGAACTGTATTATATCACTGGTTTCGATTTTCCCCACAAAAAAAAATCCTTCAAAAAATTTCGTTTTTGCGAGATTTTAACTATATAAATATCAATAAAATCTACAAATTCCGTGGGATTTGTCTAATTTCTTAAAAAAATGTTAAATTCATGTGGATTCACCTATATATAACAACAATTTCACGTTCGCATGCAGAGGAATATGGGTTTGTTTGTGTAAATCGTCCAATTGTAAAAATCGTCGTTCCTTGCGGTAAAAACACGATTTTGCTATAAACATTAATAAAATCTCTATATTCCAACCGATTGTGCTAATTCTTGGACAGAGTGTTTAGTATACATGATTGAACTGTATTATATCACTGGTTTCGATTTTCCCCACAAAAAAAAATCCTTCAAAAAATTTCGTTTTTGCGAGATTTTAACTATATAAATATCAATAAAATCTACAAATTCCGGGGGATTTGTCTAATTTCTTAAAAAAATGTTAAATTCATGTGGAGTCACCTATATATAACAACAATTTCACGTTCGCATGCAGAGGAATATGGGTTTGTTTGTGAAAATGGTCAAATTGTAAAAATCGTTGTTTCTTGCGGTAAAAACACGATTTTGCTATAAACGTTAATAAAATCTCTATATTCCAACCGCTTGTGCTAATTCTTTCACAGAGTGTTTAGTATACATGATTGAACTGTATTATGTCACTGGTTTCGAATTTCCCCACAAAAAAAAATCCTTCAAAAAATTTCGTTTTTTCGAGTTTTTTAACTATATAAATATCAATATAATCTACAAATTCCTTGGGATTTGTCTAATTTCTTAAAAAAATGTTAAATTCATGTGGATTCACCTATATATAACAACAATTTCACGTTCGCATGCGGAGGAATAAGGGTTTGTTTGTGTAAATCGTCCAATTGTAAAAATCGTCGTTTCTTGCGGTAAAAACACGATTTTGCTATAAACGTTAATAAAAGCTCTATATTCCAACCGATTGTGCTAATTCTTTGACAGAGTGTTTAGTATACATGATTGAACTGTATTATATCACTGGTTCCGATTTTCCCCACAAAAAAAAATCCTTCAAAAAATTTCGTTTTTGCGAGATTATTAACTATATAAATATTTATAAAATATACAAATTCCGTGGGATTTGTCTAATTTCTTAAAAAAATGTTAAATTCATGTGGAGTCACCTGTATATAACAACAATTTCACGTTCGCATGCAGAGGAATATGGGTTTGTTTGTGTAAATCGTCCAATTGTTAAAATCGTCGTTTCTTGCGGTAAAAACACGATTTTGTTATAAACGTTTATAAAATCTCTATATTCCAACCGATTGTGCTAATTCTTTCACAGAGTGTTTAGTATACATGATTGAACTGTATTATGTCACTGGTTTCGATTTTCCCCACAAAAAAAATCCTTAAAAAAATTTCGTTTTTGCGAGTTTTTTAACTATATAAATATCAATAAAATCTACAAATTCCGTGGGATTTGTCTAATTTCTTAAAAAAATGTTAAATTCATGTGGATTCACCTATATATAACAACAATTTCACTTTCGCATGCAGAGGAATATGGGTTTGTTTGTGTAAATCGTGCAATTGTAAAAATCGTCGTTTCTTGCGGTAAAAACACGATTTTGCTATAAACGTTAATAAAATCTCTATATTCCAACCGATTGTGCTAATTCTTTCACAGAGTGTTTAGTATACATAATTGAACTGTATTATATCACTGGTTTCGATTTTCCCCACAAAAAAAAATCCTTCAAAAAATTTCGTTTTTGCGAGATTTTAAGTATATAAATATCAATAAAATCTACAAATTCCGTGGGATTTGTCTAATTTCTTAAAAAAATGTTAAATTCATGTGGAGTCACCTATATATAACAACAATTTCACGTTCGCATGCAGAGGAATATGGGTTTGTTCGTGAAAATCGTCAAATTGTAAAAATCGTCGTTTCTTGCGGTTAAAACACGATTTTGCTATAAACGCAAATAAAATCTCTATATTCCAACCGATTGTGCTAATTCTTTCACAGAGTGTTTAGTATACATGATTGAACTGTATTATGTCACTGGTTTCGATTTTCCCCACAAAAAAAAATCCTTCAAAAAATTTCGTTTTTGCGAGTTTTTTAACTATATAAATATCAATATAATCTACAAATTAAGTGGGATTTGTCTAATTTGTTAAAAAAATGTTAAATTCATGTGGAGTCACCTGTATATAACAACAATTTCACGTTCGCATGCAGAGGAATATGGGTTTGTTTGTGTAAATCGTCCAATTGTAAAAATCGTCGTTTCTTGCGGTAAAAACACGATTTTGTTATAAACGTTAATAAAATCTCTATATTCCAACCGATTTTGTTAATTCTTTCACAGAGTGTTTAGTATACATAATTGAACTGTATTATATCACTGGTTTCGATTTTCCCCATAAAAAAAAAAAATTCAAAAAATTTCGTTTTTGCGAGATTATTAACTATATAAATATTTATAAAATATACAAATTCCGTGGGATTTGTCTAATTTCTTAAAAAAATGTTAAATTCATGTGGAGTCACCTGTATATAACAACAATTTCACGTTCGCATGCAGAGGAATATGGGTTTGTTTGTGTAAATCGTCCAATTGTAAAAATCGTCGTTTCTTGCGGTAAAAACACGATTTTGTTATAAACGTTTATAAAATCTCTATATTCCAACCGATTGTGCTAATTCTTTCACAGAGTGTTTAGTATACATGATTGAACTGTATTATGTCACTGGTTTCGATTTTCCCCACAAAAAAAATCCTTCAAAAAATTTCGTTTTTGCGAGTTTTTTAACTATATAAATATCAATAAAATCTACAAATTCCGTGGGATTTGTCTAATTTCTTAAAAAAATGTTAAATTCATGTGGATTCACCTATATATAACAACAATTTCACTTTCGCATGCAGAGGAATATGGGTTTGTTTGTGTAAATCGTCCAATTGTAAAAATCGTCGTTTCTTGCGGTAAAAACACGATTTTGCTATAAACGTTAATAAAATCTCTATATTCCAACCGATTGTGCTAATTCTTTGAAAGAGTGTTCAGTATACATGATTGAACTGTATTATATCACTGGTTTCGATTTTCCCCACAAAAAAAAATCCTTCAAAAAATTTCGTTTTTGCGAGATTTTAACTATATAAATATCAATAAAATCTACAAATTCCGTGGGATTTGTCTAATTTCTTAAAAAAATAAATTCATGTGGAGTCACCTGTATATAACAACAATTTCACGTTCGCATGCAGAGGAATATGGGTTTGTTTGTGTAAATCGTCCAATTGTAAAAATCGTCGTTTCTTGCGGTAAAAACACGATTTTGTTATAAACGTTAATAAAATCTCTATATTCCAACCGATTGTGCTAATTCTTTCACAGAGTGTTTAGTATACATAATTGAACTGTATTATATCACTGGTTTCGATTTTCCCCACAAAAAAAAATCCTTCAAAAAATTTCGTTTTTGCGAGATTTTAACTATATAAATATCAATAAAATCTACAAATTCCGTGGGATTTGTCTAATTTCTTAAAAAAATGTTAAATTCATGTGGATTCACCTATATATAACAACAATTTCACGTTCGCATGCAGAGGAATATGGGTTTGTTTGTGTAAATCGTCCAATTGTAAAAATCGTCGTTTCTTGCGGTAAAAACACGATTTTGCTATAAACATTAATAAAATCTCTATATTACAACCGATTGTGCTAATTCTTGGACAGAGTGTTTAGTATACATGATTGAACTGTATTATATCACTGGTTTCGATTTTCCCCACAAAAAAAAATTATTCAAAAATTTTCGTTTTTGCGAGATTTTAACTATATAAATATCAATAAAATCTACAAATTGCGGGGGATTTGTCTAATTTCTTTAAAAAATGTTAAATTCATGTGGAGTCACCTATATATAACAACAATTTCACGTTCGCATGCAGAGGAATATGGGTTTGTTCGTGAAAATCGTCACATTGTAAAAATCGTCGTTTCTTGCGGTAAAAACACGATTTGGCTATAAACGCTAATAAAATCTCTATATTCCAACCGATTGTGCTAATTCTTTCACAGAGTGTTTAGTATACATGATTGAACAGTATTATGTCACTGGTTTCGATTTTCCCCACAAAAAAAATCCTTCAAAAAATTTCGTTTTTTCGAGTTTTTTAACTATATAAATATCAATATAATCTACAAATTCCGTGGGATTTGTCTAATTTCTTAAAAAAATGTTAAATTCATGTGGATTCACCTATATATAACGACAATTTCACGTTTGCATGCGGAAGAATAAGGGTTTGTTTGTGTAAATCGTCCAATTGTAAAAATCGTCGTTTCTTGCGGTAAAAACACGATTTTGCTATAAACGTTAATAAAATCTCTATATTCCAACCGATTGTGCTAATTCTTTGACAGAGAGTTTAGTATACATGATTGAACTGTATTATATCACTGGTTTCGATTTTCCCCACAAAAAAAAATCCTTCAAAAAATTTCGTTTTTGCGAGATTATTAACTATATAAATATTTATAAAATATACAAATTCCGTGGGATTTGTCTAATTTCTTAAAAAAATGTTAAATTCATGTGGAGTCACCTGTATATAACAACAATTTCACGTTCGCATGCAGAGGAATATGGGTTTGTTTGTGTAAATCGTCCAATTGTAAAAATCGTCGTTTCTTGCGGTAAAAACACGATTTTGTTATAAACGTTTATAAAATCTCTATATTCCAACCGATTGTGCTAATTCTTTCACAGAGTGTTTAGTATACATGATTGAACTGTATTATGTCACTGGTTTCGATTTTCCCCACAAAAAAAATCCTTCAAAAAATTTCGTTTTTGCGAGTTTTTTAACTATATAAATATCAATAAAATCTACAAATTACGTGGGATTTGTCTAATTTCTTAAAAAAATGTTAAATTCATGTGGATTCACCTATATATAACAACAATTTCACTTTCGCATGCTGAGGAATATGTGTTTGTTTGTGTAAATCGTCCAATTGTAAAAATCGTCGTTTCTTGCGGTAAAAACACGATTTTGCTATAAACGTTAATAAAATCTCTATATTCCAACCGATTGTGCTAATTCTTTGACAGAGTGTTTAGTATACATGATTGAACTCTATTATATCACTGGTTTCGATTTTCCCCACAAAAAAAAATCCTTCAAAAAATTTCGTTTTTGCGAGATTTTAACTATATAACTATCAATAAAATCTACAAATTCCGTGGGATTTGTCTAATTTCTTAAAAAAATGTTAAATTCATGTGGAGTCACCTGTATATAACAACAATTTCACGTTCGCATGCAGAGGAATATGGGTTTGTTTGTGTAAATCGTCCAATTGTAAAAATCGTCGTTTCTTGCGGTAAAAACACGATTTTGTTATAAAAGTTAATAAAATCTCTATATTCCAACCGATTGTGCTAATTCTTTCACAGAGTGTTTAGTATACATAATTGAACTGTATTATATCACTGGTTTCGATTTTCCCCACAAAAAAAAATCCTTCAAAAAATTTCGGTTTTGCGAGATTTTAACTATATAAATATCAATAAAATCTACAAATTCCGTGGGATTTGTCTAATTTCTTAAAAAAATGTTAAATTCATGTGGATTCACCTATATGTAACAACAATTTCACGTTCGCATGCAGAGGAATATGGGTTTGTTTGTGTAAATCGTCCAATTGTAAAAATCGTCGTTTCTTGCGGTAAAAACACGATTTTGCTATAAACATTAATAATATCTCTATATTACAACCGATTGTGCTAATTCTTGGACAGAGTGTTTAGTATTCATGATTGAACTGTATTATATCACTGGTTTCGATTTTCCCCACAAAAAAAAATTTTTCAAAAAATTTCGTTTTTGCGAGATTTTAACTAGATAAATATCAATAAAATCTACAAATTGCGGGGGATTTGTCTAATTTCTTTAAAAAATGTTAAATTCATGTGGAGTCACCTATATATAACAACAATTTCACGTTCGCATGCAGAGGAATATGGGTTTGTTCGTGAAAATCGTCAAATTGTAAAAATCGTCGTTTCTTGCGGTAAAAACACGATTTGGCTATAAACGCTAATAAAATCTCTATATTCCAACCGATTGTGCTAATTCTTTCACAGAGTGTTTAGTATACATGATTGAACTGTAATATGTCACTGGTTTCGATTTTCCCCACAAAAAAAAATCCTTCAAAAAATTTCGATTTTGCGAGTTTTTTAACTATATAAATATCAATATAATCTACAAATTAAGTGGGATTTGTCTAATTTCTTTAAAAAATGTTAAATTCATGTGGAGTCACCTGTATATAACAACAATTTCACGTTCGCATGCAGAGGAATATGGGTTTGTTTGTGTAAATCGTCCAATTGTAAAAATCGTCGTTTCTTGCGGTAAAAACACGATTTTGTTATAAACGTTAATAAAATCTCTATATTCCAACCGATTGTGCTAATTCTTTCACAGAGTGTTTAGTATACATAATTGAACTGTATTATATCACTGGTTTCGATTTTCCCCACAAAAAAAAATCCTTCAAAAAATTTCGTTTTTGCGAGATTTTAACTATATAAATATCAATAAAATCTACAAATTCCGGGGGATTTGTCTAATTTCTTAAAAAAATGTTAAATTCATGTGGAGTCACCTATATATAACAACAATTTCACGTTCGCATGCGGAGGAATATGGGTTTGTTTGTGAAAATGGTCAAATTGTAAAAATCGTTGTTTCTTGCGGTAAAAACACGATTTTGCTATAAACGTTAATAAAATCTCTATATTCCAACCGATTGTGCTAATTCTTTCACAGAGTGTTTAGTATACGTGATTGAACTGTATTATGTCACTGGTTTCGAATTTCCCCACAAAAAAAAATCCTTCAAAAAATTTCGTTTTTTCGAGTTTTTTAACTATATAAATATCAATATAATCTACAAATTCCGTGGGATTTGTCTAATTTCTTAAAAAAATGTTAAATTCATGTGGATTCACCTATATATAACAACAATTTCACGTTCGCCTGCGGAGGAATAAGGGTTTGTTTGTGTAAATCGTCCAATTGTAAAAATCGTCGTTTCTTGCGGTAAAAACACGTTTTTGCTATAAACGTTAATAAAATCTCTATATTCCAACCGATTGTGCTAATTCTTTGACAGAGTGTTTAGTATACATGATTGAACTGTATTATATCACTGGTTTCGATTTTCCCCACAAAAAAAAATCCTTCAAAAAATTTCGTTTTTGCGAGATTATTAACTATATAAATATTTATAAAATATACAAATTCCGTGGGATTTGTCTAATTTCTTATAAAAATGTTAAATTCATGTGGAGTCACCTGTATATAACAACAATTTCACGTTCGCATGCAGAGGAATATGGGTTTCTTTGTGTAAATCGTCCAATTGTAAAAATCGTCGTTTCTTGCGGTAAAAACACGATTTTGTTATAAACGTTAATAAAATCTCTATATTCCAACCGATTGTGCTAATTCTTTCACAGAGTGTTTAGTATTCAAGATTGAACTGTATTATGTCACTGGTTTCGATATTCCCCACAAAAAAAATCCTTCAAAAAATTTCGTTTTTGCGAGTTTTTTAACTATATAAATATCAATAAAATCTACAAATTCCGTGGGATTTGTCTAATTTCTTAAAAAAATGTTAAATTCATGTGGATTCACCTATATATAACAACAATTTCACTTTCGCATGCAGAGGAATATGGGTTTGATTGTGTAAATCGTCCAATTGTAAAAATCGTCGTTTCTTGCGGTAAAAACACGATTTTGCTATAAACGTTAATAAAATCTCTATATTCCAACCGATTGTGCTAATTCTTTGACAGAGGGTTTAGTATACATGATTGAACTGTATTATATCACTGGTTTCGATTTTCCCCACAAAAAAAAATCCTTCAAAAAATTTCGTTTTTGCGAGATTTTAACTATATAAATATCAATAAAATCTACAAATTCCGTGGGATTTGTCTAATTTCTTAAAAAAATGTTAAATTCATGTGGAGTCACCTGTATATAACAACAATTTCACGTTCGCATGCAGAGGAATATGGGTTTGTTTGTGTAAATCGTCCAATTGTAAAAATCGTCGTTTCTTTCTGTAAAAACATGATTTTGTTATAAACGTTAATAAAATCTCTATATTCCAACCGATTGTGCTAATTCTTTCACAGAGTGTTTAATATACATAATTGAACTGTATTATATCACTGGTTTCGATTTTCCCCACAAAAAAAAATCCTTCAAAAAATTTCGTTTTTGCGAGATTTTAACTATATAAATATCAATAAAATCTACAAATTCCGTGGGATTTGTCTAATTTCTTAAAAAAATGTTAAATTCATGTGGATTCACCTATATATAACAACAATTTCACGTTCGCATGCAGAGGAATATGGGTTTGTTTGCGTAAATCGTCCAATTGTAAAAATCGTCGTTTCTTGCGGTAAAAACACGATTTTGCTATAAACATTAATAAAATCTCTATATTCCAACCGATTGTGCTAATTCTTGGACAGAGTGTTTACTATACATGATTGAACTGTATTATATCACTGGTTTCGATTTTCCCCACAAAAAAAAATCCTTCAAAATATTTCGTTTTTGCGAGATTTTAACTATATAAATATCAATAAAATCTACAATTTCCAGGGGATTTGTCTAATTTCTTAAAAAAATGTTAAATTCATGTGGAGTCACCTATATATAACAACAATTTCACGTTCGCATGCAGAGGAATATGGGTTTGTTTGTGAAAATGGTCAAATTGTAAAAATCGTTGTTTCTTGCGGTAAAAACACGATTTTGCTATAAACGTTAATAAAATCTCTATATTCCAACCGATGGTGCTAATTCTTTCACAGAGTGTTTAGTATACATGATTGAACTGTATTATGTCACTGGTTTCGAATTTCCCCACAAAAAAAAATCCTTCAAAAAATTTCGTTTTTTCGAGTTTTTTAACTATATAAATATCAATATAATCTACAAATTCCGTGGGATTTGTCTAATTTCTTAAAAAAATGTTAAATTCATGTGGATTCACCTATATATAACAACAATTTCACGTTCGCATGCGGAGGAATAAGGGTTTGTTTGTGTAAATCGTCCAATTGTAAAAATCGTCGTTTCTTGCGGTAAAAACACGATTTTGCTATAAACGTTAATAAAATCTCTATATTCCAACCGATTGTGCTAATTCTTTGACAGAGTGTTTAGTATACATGATTGAACTGTATTATATCACTGGTTTCGATTTTCCCCACAAAAAAAAATCCTTCAAAAAATTTCGTTTTTGCGAGATTATTAACTATATAAATATTTATAAAATATACAAATTCCGTGGGATTTGTCTAATTTCTTAAAAAAATGTTAAATTCATGTGGGGTCACCTGTATATAACAACAATTTCACGTTCGCATGCAGAGGAATATGGGTTTCTTTGTGTAAATCGTCCAATTGTAAAAATCGTCATTTCTTGCGGTAAAAACACGATTCTGTTATAAACGTTTATAAAATCTCTATATTCCAACCGATTGTGCTAATTCTTTCACAGAGTGTTTAGTATACATGATTGAACTGTATTATGTCACTGGTTTCGATTTTCCCCACAAAAAAAATCCTTCAAAAAATTTCGTTTTTGCGAGTTTTTTAACTATATAAATATCAATAAAATCTACAAATTCCGTGGGATTTGTCTAATTTCTTAAAAAAATGTTAAATTCATGTGGATTCACCTATATCTAACAACAATTTCACTTTCGCATGCAGAGGAATATGGGTTTGTTTGTGTAAATCGTCCAATTGTAAAAATCGTCGTTTCTTGCGGTAAAAACACGATTTTGCTATAAACGTTAATAAAATCTCTATATTCCAACCGATTGTGCTAATTCTTTGACAGAGTGTTTAGTATACATGATTCAACTGTATTATATCACTGGTTTCGATTTTCCCACAAAAAAAAATCCTTCAAAAAATTTCGTTTTTGCGAGATTTTAACTATATAAATATCAATAAAATCTACAAATTCCGTGGGATTTGTCTAATTTCTTAAAAAAATAAATTCATGTGGAGTCACCTGTATTTAACAACAATTTCACGTTCGCATGCAGAGGAATATGGGTTTGTTTGTGTAAATCGTCCAATTGTAAAAATCGTCGTTTCTTGCGGTAAAAACACGATTTTGTTATAAACGTTAATAAAATCTCTATATTCCAACCGATTGTGCTAATTCTTTCACAGAGTGTTTAGTATACATAATTGAACTGTATTATATCACTGGTTTCGATTTTCCCCACAAAAAAAATCCTTCAAAAAATTTCGTTTTTGCGAGATTTTAACTATATAAATATTAATAAAATCTACAAATTCCATGGGATTTGTCTAATTTCTTAAAAAAATGTTAAATTCATGTGGATTCACCTATATATAACAACAATTTCACGTTCGCATGCAGAGGAATATGGGTTTGTTTGTGTAAATCGTCCAATTGTAAAAATCGTCGTTTCTTGCGGTAAAAACACGATTTTGCTATAAACATTAATAAAATCCCTATATTCCAACCGATTGTGCTAATTCTTGGACAGAGTGTTTAGTATACATGATTGAACTGTATTATATCACTAGTTTCGATTTTCCCCACAAAAAAAAAATTTTCAAAAAATTTCGTTTTTGCGAGATTTTAACTATATAAATATCAATAAAATCTACAAATTGCGGGGGATTTGTCTAATTTCTTTAAAAAATGTTAAATTCATGTGGAGTCACCTATATATAACAACAATTTCACGTTCGCATGCAGAGGAATATGGGTTTGTTCGTGAAAATCGTCAAATTGTAAAAATCGTCGTTTCTTGCGGTAAAAACACGATTTTGCTATAAACGCTAATAAAATCTCTATATTCCAACCGATTGTGCTAATTCCTTCACAGAGTGTTTAGTATACATGATTGAACTGTATTATGTCACTGGTTTCGATTTTCCCCACAAAAAAAAAATCCTTCAAAAAATTTCGTTTTTGCGAGTTTTTAACTATATAAATATCAATATAATCTACAAATTCCGTGGGATTTGTCTAATTTCTTAAAAAAAAATGTTAAATTCATGTGGAGTCACCTGTATATAACAACAATTTCACGTTCGCATGCAGAGGAATATGGGTTTGTTTGTGTAAATCGTCCAATTGTAAAAATCGTCGTTTCTTGCGGTAAAAACACGATTTTGTTATAAACGTTAATAAAATCTCTATATTCCAACCGATTGTGCTAATTCTTTCACAGAGTGTTTAGTATACATAATTGAACTGTATTATATCACTGGTTTCGATTTTCCCCACAAAAAAAAATCCTTCAAAAAATTTCGTTTTTCCGAGATTTTAACTATATAAATATCAATAAAATCTACAAATTCCGGGGGATTTGTCTAATTTCTTAAAAAAATGTTAAATTCATGTGGAGTCACCTATATATAACAACAATTTCACGTTCGCATGCAGAGGAATATGGGTTTGTTTGTGAAAATGGTCAAATTGTAAAAATCGTTGTTTCTTGCGGTAAAAACACGATTTTGCTATAAACGTTAATAAAATCTCTATATTCCAACCGATTGTGCTAATTCTTTCACAGAGTGTTTAGTATACATGACTGAACTGTATTATGTCACTGGTTTCGAATTTCCCCACAAAAAAAAATCCTTAAAAAAATTTCGTTTTTTCGAGTTTTTTAACTATATACATATCAATATAATCTACAAATTCCGTGGGATTTGTCTAATTTCTTAAAAAAATGTTAAATTCATGTGGATTCACCTATATATAACAACAATTTCACGTTCGCATGCGGAGGAATAAGGGTTTGTTTGTGTAAATCGTCCAATTGTAAAAATCGTCGTTTCTTGCGGTAAAAACACGATTTTGCTATAAACGTTAATAAAATCTCTATATTCCAACCGATTGTGCTAATTCTTTGACAGAGTGTTTAGTATACATGATTGAACTGTATTATATCACTGGTTTCGATTTTCCCCACAAAAAAAAATCCTTCAAAAAATTTCGTTTTTGCGAGATTATTAACTATATAAATATTTATAAAATATACAAATTCCGTGGGATTTGTCTAATTTCTTATAAAAATGTTAAATTCATGTGGAGTCACCTGTATATAACAACAATTTCACGTTCGCATGCAGAGGAATATGGGTTTCTTTGTGTAAATCGTCCAATTGTAAAAATCGTCGTTTCTTGCGGTAAAAACACGATTTTGTTATAAACGTTAATAAAATCTCTATATTCCAACCGATTGTGCTAATTCTTTCACAGAGTGTTTAGTATACAAGATTGAACTGTATTATGTCACTGGTTTCGATTTTCCCCACAAAAAAAATCCTTCAAAAAATTTCGTTTTTGCGAGTTTTTTAACTATATAAATATCAATAAAATCTACAGATTCCGTGGGATTTGTCTAATTTCTTAAAAAAATGTTAAATTCATGTGGATTCACCTATATATAACAACAATTTCACTTTCGCATGCAGAGGAATATGGGTTTGTTTGTGTAAATCGTCCAATTGTAAAAATCGTCGTTTCTTGCGGTAAAAACACGATTTTGCTATAAACGTTAATAAAATCTCTATATTCCAACCGATTGTGCTAATTCTTTGACAGAGGGTTTAGTATACATGATTGAACTGTATTATATCACTGGTTTCGATTTTCCCCACAAAAAAAAATCCTTCAAAAAATTTCGTTTTTGCGAGATTTTAACTATATAAATATCAATAAAATCTACAAATTCCGTGGGATTTGTCTAATTTCTTAAAAAAATGTTAAATTCATGTGGAGTCACCTGTATATAACAACAATTTCACGTTCGCATGCAGAGGAATATGGGTTTGTTTGTGTAAATCGTCCAATTGTAAAAATCGTCGTTTCTTGCTGTAAAAACACGATTTTGTTATAAACGTTAATAAAATCTCTATATTCCAACCGATTGTGCTAATTCTTTCACAGAGTGTTTAATATACATAATTGAACTGTATTATATCACTGGTTTCGATTTTCCCCACAAAAAAAAATCCTTCAAAAAATTTCGTTTTTGCGAGATTTTAACTATATAAATATCAATAAAATCTACAAATTCCGTGGGATTTGTCTAATTTCTTAAAAAAATGTTAAATTCATGTGGATTCACCTATATATAACAACAATTTCACGTTCGCATGCAGAGGAATATGGGTTTGTTTGCGTAAATCGTCCAATTGTAAAAATCGTCGTTTCTTGCGGTAAAAACACGATTTTGCTATAAACATTAATAAAATCTCTATATTCCAACCGATTGTGCTAATTCTTGGACAGAGTGTTTACTATACATGATTGAACTGTATTATATCACTGGTTTCGATTTTCCCCACAAAAAAAAATCCTTCAAAAAATTTCGTTTTTGCGAGATTTTAACTATATAAATATCAATAAAATCTACAATTTCCAGGGGATTTGTCTAATTTCTTAAAAAAATGTTAAATTCATGTGGAGTCACCTATATATAACAACAATTTCACGTTCGCATGCAGAGGAATATGGGTTTGTTTGTGAAAATGGTCAAATTGTAAAAATCGTTGTTTCTTGCGGTAAAAACACGATTTTGCTATAAACGTTAATAAAATCTCTATATTCCAACCGATTGTGCTAATTCTTTCACAGAGTGTTTAGTATACATGATTGAACTGTATTATGTCACTGGTTTCGAATTTCCCCACAAAAAAAAATCCTTCAAAAAATTTCGTTTTTTCGAGTTTTTTAACTATATAAATATCAATATAATCTACAAATTCCGTGGGATTTGTCTAATTTCTTAAAAAAATGTTAAATTCATGTGGATTCACCTATATATAACAACAATTTCACGTTCGCATGCGGAGGAATAAGGGTTTGTTTGTGTAAATCGTCCAATTGTAAAAATCGTCGTTTCTTGCGGTAAAAACACGATTTTGCTATAAACGTTAATAAAATCTCTATATTCCAACCGATTGTGCTAATTCTTTGACAGAGTGTTTAGTATACATGATTGAACTGTATTATATCACTGGTTTCGATTTTCCCCACAAAAAAAAATCCTTCAAAAAATTTCGTTTTTGCGAGATTATTAACTATATAAATATTTATAAAATATACAAATTCCGTGGGATTTGTCTAATTTCTTAAAAAAATGTTAAATTCATGTGGAGTCACCTGTATATAACAACAATTTCACGTTCGCATGCAGAGGAATATGGGTTTCTTTGTGTAAATCGTCCAATTGTAAAAATCGTCATTTCTTGCGGTAAAAACACGATTTTGTTATAAACGTTTATAAAATCTCTATATTCCAACCGATTGTGCTAATTCTTTCACAGAGTGTTTAGTATACATGATTGAACTGTATTATGTCACTGGTTTCGATTTTCCCCACAAAAAAAATCCTTCAAAAATTTCGTTTTTGCGAGTTTTTTAACTATATAAATATCAATAAAATCTACAAATTCCGTGGGATTTGTCTAATTTCTTAAAAAAATGTTAAATTCATGTGGATTCACCTATATATAACAACAACTTCACTTTCGCATGCAGAGGAATATGGGTTTGTTTGTGTAAATCGTCCAATTGTAAAAATCGTCGTTTCTTGCGGTAAAAACACGATTTTGCTATAAACGTTAATAAAATCTCTATATTCCAACCGATTGTGCTAATTCTTTGACAGAGTGTTTAGTATACATGATTGAACTGTATTATATCACTGGTTTCGATTTTCCCCACAAAAAAAAATCCTTCAAAAAATTTCGTTTTTGCGAGATTTTAACTATATAAATATCAATAAAATCTACAAATTCCGTGGGATTTGTCTAATTTCTTAAAAAAATAAATTCATGTGGAGTCACCTGTATTTAACAACAATTTCACGTTCGCATGCAGAGGAATATGGGTTTGTTTGTGTAAATCGTCCAATTGTAAAAATCGTCGTTTCTTGCGGTAAAAACACGATTTTGTTATAAACGTTAATAAAATCTCTATATTCCAACCGATTGTGCTAATTCTTTCACAGAGTGTTTAGTATACATAATTGAACTGTATTATATCACTGGTTTCGATTTTCCCCACAAAAAAAAATCCTTCAAAAAATTTCGTTTTTGCGAGATTTTAACTATATAAATATTAATAAAATCTACAAATTCCGTGGGATTTGTCTAATTTCTTAAAAAAATGTTAAATTCATGTGGATTCACCTATATATAACAACAATTTTACGTTCGCATGCAGAGGAATATGGGTTTGTTTGTGTAAATCGTCCAATTGTAAAAATCGTCGTTTCTTGCGGTAAAAACACGATTTTGCTATAAACATTAATAAAATCTCTATATTCCAACCGATTGTGCTAATTCTTGGACAGAGTGTTTAGTATACATGATTGAACTGTATTATATCACTGGTTTCGATTTTCCCCACAAAAAAAAATTTTTCAAAAAATTTCGTTTTTGCGAGATTTTAACTATATAAATATCAATAAAATCTACAAATTGCGGGGGATTTGTCTAATTTCTTTAAAAAATGTTAAATTCATGTGGAGTCACCTATATATAACAACAATTTCACGTTCGCATGCAGAGGAATATGGGTTTGTTCGTGAAAATCGTCAAATTGTAAAAATCGTCGTTTCTTGCGGTAAAAACACGATTTTGCTATAAACGCTAATAAAATCTCTATATTCCAACCGATTGTGCTAATTCCTTCACAGAGTGTTTAGTATACATGATTGAACTGTTTTATGTCACTGGTTTCGATTTTCCCCACAAAAAAAAATCCTTCAAAAAATTTCGTTTTTGCGAGTTTTTTAACTATATAAATATCAATATAATCTACAAATTCCGTGGGATTTGTCTAATTTCTTAAAAAAATGTTAAATTCATGTGGATTCACCTATATATAACAACAATTTCACGTTCGCATGCGGAGGAATAAGGGTTTGTTTGTGTAAATCGTCCAATTGTAAAAATCGTCGTTTCTTGCGGTAAAAACACGATTTTGCTATAAACGTTAATAAAATCTCTATATTCCAACCGATTGTGCTAATTCTTTGACAGAGTGTTTAGTATACATGATTGAACTGTATTATATCACTGGTTTCGATTTTCCCCACAAAAAAAAATCCTTCAAAAAATTTCGTTTTTGCGAGATTATTAACTATATAAATATTTATAAAATATACAAATTCCGTGGGATTTGTCTAATTTCTTAAAAAAATGTTAAATTCATGTGGAGTCACCTGTATATAACAACAATTTCACGTTCGCATGCAGAGGAATATGGGTTTCTTTGTGTAAATCGTCCAATTGTAAAAATCGTCATTTCTTGCGGTAAAAACACGATTTTGTTATAAACGTTTATAAAATCTCTATATTCCAACCGATTGTGCTAATTCTTTCACAGAGTGTTTAGTATACATGATTGAACTGTATTATGTCACTGGTTTCGATTTTCCCCACAAAAAAAATCCTTCAAAAAATTTCGTTTTTGCGAGTTTTTTAACTATATAAATATCAATAAAATCTACAAATTCCGTGGGATTTGTCTAATTTCTTAAAAAAATGTTAAATTCATGTGGATTCACCTATATATAACAACAATTTCACTTTCGCATGCAAAGGAATATGGGTTTGTTTGTGTAAATCGTCCAATTGTAAAAATCGTCGTTTCTTGCGGTAAAAACACGATTTTGCTATAAACGTTAATAAAATCTCTATATTCCAACCGATTGTGCTAATTCTTTGACAGAGTGTTTAGTATACATGATTGAACTGTATTATATCACTGGTTTCGATTTTCCCCACAAAAAAAAATCCTTCAAAAAATTTCGTTTTTGCGAGATTTTAACTATATAAATATCAATAAAATCTACAAATTCCGTGGGATTTGTCTAATTTCTTAAAAAAATAAATTCATGTGGAGTCACCTGTATTTAACAACAATTTCACGTTCGCATGCAGAGGAATATGGGTTTGTTTGTGTAAATCGTCCAATTGTAAAAATCGTCGTTTCTTGCGGTAAAAACACGATTTTGTTATAAACGTTAATAAAATCTCTATATTCCAACCGATTGTGCTAATTCTTTCACAGAGTGTTTAGTATACATAATTGAACTGTATTATATCACTGGTTTCGATTTTCCCCACAAAAAAAATCCTTCAAAAAATTTCGTTTTTGCGAGATTTTAACTATATAAATATTAATAAAATCTACAAATTCCGTGGGATTTGTCTAATTTCTTAAAAAAATGTTAAATTCATGTGGATTCACCTATATATAACAACAATTTTACGTTCGCATGCAGAGGAATATGGGTTTGTTTGTGTAAATCGTCCAATTGTAAAAATCGTCGTTTCTTGCGGTAAAAACACGATTTTGCTATAAACATTAATAAAATCTCTATATTCCAAACGATTGTGCTAATTCTTGGACAGAGTGTTTAGTATACATGATTGAACTGTATTATATCACTGGTTTCGATTTTCCCCACAAAAAAAATTTTTTCAAAAAATTTCGTTTTTGCGAGATTTTAACTATATAAATATCAATAAAATCTACAAATTGCGGGGGATTTGTCTAATTTCTTTAAAAAATGTTAAATTCATGTGGAGTCTCCTATATATAACAACAATTTCACGTTCGCATGCAGAGGAATATGGGTTTGTTCGTGAAAATCGTCAAATTGTAAAAATCGTCGTTTCTTGCGGTAAAAACACGATTTTGCTATAAACGCTAATAAAATCTCTATATTCCAACCGATTGTGCTAATTCCTTCACAGAGTGTTTAGTATACATGATTGAACTGTTTTATGTCACTGGTTTCGATTTTCCCCACAAAAAAAAATCCTTCAAAAAATTTCGTTTTTGCGAGTTTTTTAACTATATAAATATCAATATAATCTACAAATTCCGTGGGATTTGTCTAATTTCTTAAAAAAAATGTTAAATTCATGTGGAGTCACCTGTATATAACAACAATTTCACTTTCGCATGCAGAGGAATATGGGTTTGTTTGTGTAAATCGTCCAATTGTAAAAATCGTCGTTTCTTGCGGTAAAAACACGATTTTGTTATAAACGTTAATAAAATCTCTATATTCCAACCGATTGTGCTAATTCTTTCACAGAGTGTTTAGTATACATAATTGAACTGTATTATATCACTGGTTTCGATTTTCCCCACAAAAAAAAATCCTTCAAAAAATTTCGTTTTTCCGAGATTTTAACTATATAAATATCAATAAAATCTACAAATTCCGGGGGATTTGTCTAATTTCTTAAAAAAATGTTAAATTCATGTGGAGTCACCTATATATAACAACAATTTCACGTTCGCATGCAGAGGAATATGGGTTTGTTTGTGAAAATGGTCAAATTGTAAAAATCGTTGTTTCTTGCGGTAAAAACACGATTTTGCTATAAACGTTAATAAAATCTCTATATTCCAACCGATTGTGCTAATTCTTTCACAGAGTGTTTAGTATACATGACTGAACTGTATTATGTCACTGGTTTCGAATTTCCCCACAAAAAAAAATCCTTCAAAAAATTTCGTTTTTTCGAGTTTTTTAACTATATACATATCAATATAATCTACAAATTCCGTGGGATTTGTCTAATTTCTTAAAAAAATGTTAAATTCATGTGGATTCACCTATATATAACAACAATTTCACGTTCGCATGCGGAGGAATAAGGGTTTGTTTGTGTAAATCGTCCAATTGTAAAAATCGTCGTTTCTTGCGGTAAAAACACGATTTTGCTATAAACGCTAATAAAATCTCTATATTCCAACCGATTGTGCTAATTCTTTGACAGAGTGTTTAGTATACATGATTGAACTGTATTATATCACAGGTTTCGATTTTCCCCACAAAAAAAAATCCTTCAAAAAATTTCGTTTTTGCGAGATTATTAACTATATAAATATTTATAAAATATACAAATTCCGTGGGATTTGTCTAATTTCTTATAAAAATGTTAAATTCAAGTGGAGTCACCTGTATATAACAACAATTTCACGTTCGCATGCAGAGGAATATGGGTTTCTTTGTGTAAATCGTCCAATTGTAAAAATCGTCGTTTCTTGCGGTAAAAACACGATTTTGTTATAAACGTTAATAAAATCTCTATATTCCAACCGATTGTGCTAATTCTTTCACAGAGTGTTTAGTATACAAGATTGAACTGTATTATGTCACTGGTTTCGATTTTCCCCACAAAAAAAATCCTTCAAAAAATTTCGTTTTTGCGAGTTTTTTAACTATAAAAATATCAATAAAATCTACAAATTCCGTGGGATTTGTCTAATTTCTTAAAAAAATGTTAAATTCATGTGGATTCACCTATATATAACAACAATTTCACTTTCGCATGCAGAGGAATATGGGTTTGTTTGTGTAAATCGTCCAATTGTAAAAATCGTCGTTTCTTGCGGTAAAAACACGATTTTGCTATAAACGTTAATAAAATCTCTATATTCCAACCGATTGTGCTAATTCTTTGACAGAGTGTTTAGTATACATGATTGAACTGTATTATATCACTGGTTTCGATTTTCCCCACAAAAAAAAATCCTTCAAAAAATTTCGTTTTTGCGAGATTTTAACTATATAAATATCAATAAAATCTACAAATTCCGTGGGATTTGTCTAATTTCTTAAAAAAATAAATTCATGTGGAGTCACCTGTATTTAACAACAATTTCACGTTCGCATGCAGAGGAATATGGGTTTGTTTGTGTAAATCGTCCAATTGTAAAAATCGTCGTTTCTTGCGGTAAAAACACGATTTTGTTATAAACGTTAATAAAATCTCTATATTCCAACCGATTGTGCTAATTCTTTCACAGAGTGTTTAGTATACATAATTGAACTGTATTATATCACTGGTTTCGATTTTCCCCACAAAAAAAATCCTTCAAAAAATTTCGTTTTTGCGAGATTTTAACTATATAAATATTAATAAAATCTACAAATTCCGTGGGATTTGTCTAATTTCTTAAAAAAATGTTAAATTCATGTGGATTCACCTATATATAACAACAATTTTACGTTCGCATGCAGAGGAATATGGGTTTGTTTGTGTAAATCGTCCAATTGTAAAAATCGTCGTTTCTTGCGGTAAAAACACGATTTTGCTATAAACATTAATAAAATCTCTATATTCCAACCGATTGTGCTAATTCTTGGACAGAGTGTTTAGTATACATGATTGAACTGTATTATATCACTGGTTTCGATTTTCCCCACAAAAAAAAATTTTTCAAAAAATTTCGTTTTTGCGAGATTTTAACTATATAAATATCAATAAAATCTACAAATTGCGGGGATTTGTCTAATTTCTTTAAAAAATGTTAAATTCATGTGGAGTCACCTATATATAACAACAATTTCACGTTCGCATGCAGAGGAATATGGGTTTGTTCGTGAAAATCGTCAAATTGTAAAAATCGTCGTTTCTTGCGGTAAAAACACGATTTTGCTATAAACGCTAATAAAATCTCTATATTCCAACCGATTGTGCTAATTCCTTCACAGAGTGTTTAGTATACATGATTGAACTGTTTTATGTCACTGGTTTCGATTTTCCCCACAAAAAAAAATCCTTCAAAAATTTCGTTTTTGCGAGTTTTTTAACTATATAAATATCAATATAATCTACAAATTCCGTGGGATTTGTCTAATTTCTTAAAAAAAATGTTAAATTCATGTGGAGTCACCTGTATATAACAACAATTTCACGTTCGCATGCAGAGCAATATGGGTTTGTTTGTGTAAATCGTCCAATTGTAAAAATCGTCGTTTCTTGCGGTAAAAACACGATTTTGTTATAAACGTTAATAAAATCTCTATATTCCAACCGATTGTGCTAATTCTTTCACAGAGTGTTTAGTATACATAATTGAACTGTATTATATCACTGGTTTCGATTTTCCCCACAAAAAAAAATCCTTCAAAAAATTTCGTTTTTGCGAGATTTTAACTATATAAATATCAATAAAATCTACAAATTCCGGGGGATTTGTCTAATTTCTTAAAAAAATGTTAAATTCATGTGGATTGACCTATATATAACAACAATTTCACGTTCGCATGCAGAGGAATATGGGTTTGTTTGTGAAAATAGTCAAATTGTAAAAATCGTTGTTTCTTGCGGTAAAAACACGATTTTGCTATAAACGTTAATAAAATCTCTATATTCCAACCGATTGTGCTAATTCTTTCACAGAGTGTTTAGTATACATGACTGAACTGTATTATGTCACTGGTTTCGAATTTCCCCACAAAAAAAAATCCTTCAAAAAATTTCGTTTTTTCGAGTTTTTTAACTATATACATATCAATATAATCTACAAATTCCGTGGGATTTGTCTAATTTCTTAAAAAAATGTTAAATTCATGTGGATTCACCTATATATAACAACAATTTCACGTTCGCATGCGGAGGAATAAGGGTTTGTTTGTGTAAATCGTCCAATTGTAAAAATCGTCGTTTCTTGCGGTAAAAACACGATTTTGCTATAAACGTTAATAAAATCTCTATATTCCAACCGATTGTGCTAATTCTTTGACAGAGTGTTTAGTATACATGATTGAACTGTATTATATCACTGGTTTCGATTTTCCCCACAAAAAAAAATCCTTCAAAAAATTTCGTTTTTGCGAGATTATTAACTATATAAATATTTATAAAATATACAAATTCCGTGGGATTTGTCTAATTTCTTATAAAAATGTTAAATTCATGTGGAGTCACCTGTATATAACAACAATTTCACGTTCGCATGCAGAGGAATATGGGTTTCTTTGTGTAAATCGTCCAATTGTAAAAATCGTCGTTTCTTGCGGTAAAAACACGATTTTGTTATAAACGTTAATAAAATCTCTATATTCCAACCGATTGTGCTAATTCTTTCACAGAGTGTTTAGTATACAAGATTGAACTGTATTATGTCACTGGTTTCGATTTTCCCCACAAAAAAAATCCTTCAAAAAATTTCGTTTTTGCGAGTTTTTTAACTATATAAATATCAATAAAATCTACAAATTCCGTGGGATTTGTCTAATTTCTTAAAAAAATGTTAAATTCATGTGGATTCACCTATATATAACAACAATTTCACTTTCGCATGCAGAGGAATATGGGTTTGTTTGTGTAAATCGTCCAATTGTAAAAATCGTCGTTTCTTGCGGTAAAAACACGATTTTGCTATAAACGTTAATAAAATCTCTATATTCCAACCGATTGTGCTAATTCTTTGACAGAGGGTTTAGTATACATGATTGAACTGTATTATATCACTGGTTTCGATTTTCCCCACAAAAAAAAATCCTTCAAAAAATTTCGTTTTTGCGAGATTTTAACTATATAAATATCAATAAAATCTACAAATTCCGTGGGATTTGTCTAATTTCTTAAAAAAATGTTAAATTCATGTGGAGTCACCTGTATATAACAACAATTTCACGTTCGCATGCAGAGGAATATGGGTTTGTTTGTGTAAATCGTCCAATTGTAAAAATCGTCGTTTCTTGCTGTAAAAACACGATTTTGTTATAAACGTTAATAAAATCTCTATATTCCAACCGATTGTGCTAATTCTTTCACAGAGTGTTTAATATACATAATTGAACTGTATTATATCACTGGTTTCGATTTTCCCCACAAAAAAAAATCCTTCAAAAAATTTCGTTTTTGCGAGATTTTAACTATATAAATATCAATAAAATCTACAAATTCCGTGGGATTTGTCTAATTTCTTAAAAAAATGTTAAATTCATGTGGATTCACCTATATATAACAACAATTTCACGTTCGCATGCAGAGGAATATGGGTTTGTTTGCGTAAATCGTCCAATTGTAAAAATCGTCGTTTCTTGCGGTAAAAACACGATTTTGCTATAAACATTAATAAAATCTCTATATTCCAACCTTTTGTGCTAATTCTTGGACAGAGTGTTTACTATACATGATTGAACTGTATTATATCACTGTTTTCGATTTTCCCCACAAAAAAAAATCCTTCAAAAAATTTCGTTTTTGCGAGATTTTAACTATATAAATATCAATAAAATCTACAATTTCCAGGGGATTTGTCTAATTTCTTAAAAAAATGTTAAATTCATGTGGAGTCACCTATATATAACAACAATTTCACGTTCGCATGCAGAAGAATATGGGTTTGTTTGTGAAAATGGTCAAATTGTAAAAATCGTTGTTTCTTGCGGTAAAAACACGATTTTGCTATAAACGTTAATAAAATCTCTATATTCCAACCGATTGTGCTAATTCTTTCACAGAGTGTTTAGTATACATGATTGAACTGTATTATGTCACTGGTTTCGAATTTCCCCACAAAAAAAAATCCTTCAAAAAATTTCGTTTTTTCGAGTTTTTTAACTATATAAATATCAATATAATCTACAAATTCCGTGGGATTTGTCTAATTTCTTAAAAAAATGTTAAATTCATGTGGATTCACCTATATATAACAACAATTTCACGTTCGCATGCGGAGGAATAAGGGTTTGTTTGTGTAAATCGTCCAATTGTAAAAATCGTCGTTTCTTGCGGTAAAAACACGATTTTGCTATAAACGTTAATAAAATCTCTATATTCCAACCGATTGTGCTAATTCTTTGACAGAGTGTTTAGTATACATGATTGAACTGTATTATATCACTGGTTTCGATTTTCCCCACAAAAAAAAATCCTTCAAAAAATTTCGTTTTTGCGAGATTATTAACTATATAAATATTTATAAAATATACAAATTCCGTGGGATTTGTCTAATTTCTTAAAAAAATGTTAAATTCATGTGGAGTCACCTGTATATAACAACAATTTCACGTTCGCATGCAGAGGAATTTGGGTTTCTTTGTGTAAATCGTCCAATTGTAAAAATCGTCATTTCTTGCGGTAAAAACACGATTTTGTTATAAACGTTTATAAAATCTCTATATTCCAACCGATTGTGCTAATTCTTTCACAGAGTGTTTAGTATACATGATTGAACTGTATTATGTCACTGGTTTCGATTTTCCCCACAAAAAAAATCCTTCAAAAAATTTCGTTTTTGCGAGTTTTTTAACTATATAAATATCAATAAAATCTACAAATTCCGTGGGATTTGTCTAATTTCTTAAAAAAATGTTAAATTCATGTGGATTCACCTATATATAACAACAATTTCACTTTCGCATGCAGAGGAATATGGGTTTGTTTGTGTAAATCGTCCAAATGTAAAAATCGTCGTTTCTTGCGGTAAAAACACGATTTTGCTATAAACGTTAATAAAATCTCTATATTCCAACCGATTGTGCTAATTCTTTGACAGAGTGTTTAGTATACATGATTGAACTGTATTATATCACTGGTTTCGATTTTCCCCACAAAAAAAAATCCTTCAAAAAATTTCGTTTTTGCGAGATTTTAACTATATAAATATCAATAAAATCTACAAATTCCGTGGGATTTGTCTAATTTCTTAAAAAAATAAATTCATGTGGAGTCACCTGTATTTAACAACAATTTCACGTTCGCATGCAGAGGAATATGGGTTTGTTTGTGTAAATCGTCCAATTGTAAAAATCGTCGTTTCTTGCGGTAAAAACACGATTTTGTTATAAACGTTAATAAAATCTCTATATTCCAACCGATTGTGCTAATTCTTTCACAGAGTGTTTAGTATACATAATTGAACTGTATTATATCACTGGTTTCGATTTTCCCCACAAAAAAAATCCTTCAAAAAATTTCGTTTTTGCGAGATTTTAACTATATAAATATCAATAAAATCTACAAATTCCGTGGGATTTGTCTAATTTCTTAAAAAAATAAATTCATGTGGAGTCACCTGTATTTAACAACAATTTCACGTTCGCATGCAGAGGAATATGGGTTTGTTTGTGTAAATCGTCCAATTGTAAAAATCGTCGTTTCTTGCGGTAAAAACACGATTTTGTTATAAACGTTAATAAAATCTCTATATTCCAACCGATTGTGCTAATTCTTTCACAGAGTGTTTAGTATACATGACTGAACTGTATTATGTCACTGGTTTCGAATTTCCCCACAAAAAAAAATCCTTCAAAAAATTTCGTTTTTTCGAGTTTTTTAACTATATACATATCAATATAATCTACAAATTCCGTGGGATTTGTCTAATTTCTTAAAAAAATGTTAAATTCATGTGGATTCACCTATATATAACAACAATTTCACGTTCGCATGCGGAGGAATAAGGGTTTGTTTGTGTAAATCGTCCAATTGTAAAAATCGTCGTTTCTTGCGGTAAAAACACGATTTTGCTATAAACGTTAATAAAATCTCTATATTCCAACCGATTGTGCTAATTCTTTGACAGAGTGTTTAGTATACATGATTGAACTGTATTATATCACTGGTTTCGATTTTCCCCACAAAAAAAAATCCTTCAAAAAATTTCGTTTTTGCGAGATTATTAACTATATAAATATTTATAAAATATACAAATTCCGTGGGATTTGTCTAATTTCTTATAAAAATGTTAAATTCAAGTGGAGTCACCTGTATATAACAACAATTTCACGTTCGCATGCAGAGGAATATGGGTTTCTTTGTGTAAATCGTCCAATTGTAAAAATCGTCGTTTCTTGCGGTAAAAACACGATTTTGTTATAAACGTTAATAAAATCTCTATATTCCAACCGATTGTGCTAATTCTTTCACAGAGTGTTTAGTATACATAATTGAACTGTATTATGTCACTGGTTTCGATTTTCCCCACAAAAAAAATCCTTCAAAAAATTTCGTTTTTGCGAGTTTTTTAACTATATAAATATCAATAACATCTACAAATTCCGTGGGATTTGTCTAATTTCTTAAAAAAATGTTAAATTCATGTGGATTCACCTATATATAACAACAATTTCACTTTCGCATGCAGAGGAATATGGGTTTGTTTGTGTAAATCGTCCAATTGTAAAAATCGTCGTTTCTTGCGGTAAAAACACGATTTTGCTATAAACGTTAATAAAATCTCTATATTCCAACCGATTGTGCTAATTCTTTGACAGAGTGTTTAGTATACATGATTGAACTGTATTATATCACTGGTTTCGATTTTCCCCACAAAAAAAAATCCTTCAAAAAATTTCGTTTTTGCGAGATTTTATCTATAAAAATATCAATAAAATCTACAAATTCCGTGGGATTTGTCTAATTTCTTAAAAAAATAAATTCATGTGGAGTCACCTGTATTTAACAACAATTTCACGTTCGCATGCAGAGGAATATGGGTTTGTTTGTGTAAATCGTCCAATTGTAAAAATCGTCGTTTCTTGCGGTAAAAACACGATTTTGTTATAAACGTTAATAAAATCTCTATATTCCAACCGATTGTGCTAATTCTTTCACAGAGTGTTTAGTATACATAATTGAACTGTATTATATCACTGGTTTCGATTTTCCCCACAAAAAAAATCCTTCAAAAAATTTCGTTTTTGCGAGATTTTAACTATATAAATATTAATAAAATCTACAAATTCCGTGGGATTTGTCTAATTTCTTAAAAAAATGTTAAATTCATGTGGATTCACCTATATATAACAACAATTTTACGTTCGCATGCAGAGGAATATGGGTTTGTTTGTGTAAATCGTCCAATTGTAAAAATCGTCGTTTCTTGCGGTAAAAACACGATTTTGCTATAAACATTAATAAAATCTCTATATTCCAACCGATTGTGCTAATTCTTTCACAGAGTGTTTAGTATACATAATTGAACTGTATTATATCACTGGTTTCGATTTTCCCCACAAAAAAAAATCCTTCAAAAAATTTCGTTTTTGCGAGATTTTAACTATATAAATATCAATAAAATCTACAAATTCCGGGGGATTTGTCTAATTTCTTAAAAAAATGTTAAATTCATGTGGATTCACCTATATATAACAACAATTTCACGTTCGCATGCAGAGGAATATGGGTTTGTTTGTGAAAATGGTCAAATTGTAAAAATCGTTGTTTCTTGCGGTAAAAACACGATTTTGCTATAAACGTTAATAAAATCTCTATATTCCAACCGATTGTGCTAATTCTTTCACAGAGTGTTTAGTATACATGACTGAACTGTATTATGTCACTGGTTTCGAATTTCCCCACAAAAAAAAATCCTTCAAAAAATTTCGTTTTTTCGAGTTTTTTAACTATATACATATCAATATAATCTACAAATTCCGTGGGATTTGTCTAATTTCTTAAAAAAATGTTAAATTCATGTGGATTCACCTATATATAACAACAATTTCACGTTCGCATGCGGAGGAATAAGGGTTTGTTTGTGTAAATCGTCCAATTGTAAAAATCGTCGTTTCTTGCGGTAAAAACACGATTTTGCTATAAACGTTAATAAAATCTCTATATTCCAACCGATTGTGCTAATTCTTTGACAGAGTGTTTAGTATACATAATTGAACTGTATTATATCACTGGTTTCGATTTTCCCCACAAAAAAAATCCTTCAAAAAATTTCGTTTTTGCGAGATTTTAACTATATAAATATCAATAAAATCTACAAATTCCGGGGGATTTGTCTAATTTCTTAAAAAAATGTTAAATTCATGTGGATTCACCTATATATAACAACAATTTCACGTTCGCATGCAGAGGAATATGGGTTTGTTTGTGAAAATGGTCAAATTGTAAAAATCGTTGTTTCTTGCGGTAAAAACACGATTTTGCTATAAACGTTAATAAAATCTCTATATTCCAACCGATTGTGCTAATTCTTTCACAGAGTGTTTAGTATACATGACTGAACTGTATTATGTCACTGGTTTCGAATTTCCCCACAAAAAAAAATCCTTCAAAAAATTTCGTTTTTTCGAGTTTTTTAACTATATACATATCAATATAATCTACAAATTCCGTGGGATTTGTCTAATTTCTTAAAAAAATGTTAAATTCATGTGGATTCACCTATATATAACAACAATTTCACGTTCGCATGCGGAGGAATAAGGGTTTGTTTGTGTAAATCGTCCAATTGTAAAAATCGTCGTTTCTTGCGGTAAAAACACGATTTTGCTATAAACGTTAATAAAATCTCTATATTCCAACCGATTGTGCTAATTCTTTGACAGAGTGTTTAGTATACATGATTGAACTGTATTATATCACTGGTTTCGATTTTCCCCACAAAAAAAAATCCTTCAAAAAATTTCGTTTTTGCGAGATTATTAACTATATAAATATTTATAAAATATACAAATTCCGTGGGATTTGTCTAATTTCTTATAAAAATGTTAAATTCATGTGGAGTCACCTGTATATAACAACAATTTCACGTTCGCATGCAGAGGAATATGGGTTTCTTTGTGTAAATCGTCCAATTGTAAAAATCGTCGTTTCTTGCGGTAAAAACACGATTTTGTTATAAACGTTAATAAAATCTCTATATTCCAACCGATTGTGCTAATTCTTTCACAGAGTGTTTAGTATACAAGATTGAACTGTATTATGTCACTGGTTTCGATTTTCCCCACAAAAAAAATCCTTCAAAAAATTTCGTTTTTGCGAGTTTTTTAACTATATAAATATCAATAAAATCTACAAATTCCGTGGGATTTGTCTAATTTCTTAAAAAAATGTTAAATTCATGTGGATTCACCTATATATAACAACAATTTCACTTTCGCATGCAGAGGAATATGGGTTTGTTTGTGTAAATCGTCCAATTGTAAAAATCGTCGTTTCTTGCGGTAAAAACACGATTTTGCTATAAACATTAATAAAATCTCTATATTCCAACCTTTTGTGCTAATTCTTGGACAGAGTGTTTACTATACATTATTGAACTGTATTATATCACTGTTTTCGATTTTCCCCACAAAAAAAAATCCTTCAAAAAATTTCGTTTTTGCGAGATTTTAACTATATAAATATCAATAAAATCTACAATTTCCAGGGGATTTGTCTAATTTCTTAAAAAAATGTTAAATTCATGTGGAGTTACCTATATATAACAACAATTTCACGTTCGCATGCAGAGGAATATGGGTTTGTTTGTGAAAATGGTCAAATTGTAAAAATCGTTGTTTCTTGCGGTAAAAACACGATTTTGCTATAAACGTTAATAAAATCTCTATATTCCATCCGATTGTGCTAATTCTTTCACAGAGTGTTTAGTATACATGATTGAACTGTATTATGTCACTGGTTTCGAATTTCCCCACAAAAAAAAATCCTTCCAAAAATTTCGTTTTTTCGAGTTTTTTAACTATATAAATATCAATACAATCTACAAATTCCGTGGGATTTGTCTAATTTCTTAAAAAAATGTTAAATTCATGTGGATTCACCTATATATAACAACAATTTCACGTTCGCATGCGGAGGAATAAGGGTTTGTTTGTGTAAATCGTCCAATTGTAAAAATCATCGTTTCTTGCGGTAAAAACACGATTTTGCTATAAACGTTAATAAAATCTCTATATTCCAACCGATTGTGCTAATTCTTTGACAGAGTGTTTAGTATACATGATTGAACTGTATTATATCACTGGTTTCGATTTTCCCCACAAAAAAAAATCCTTCAAAAAATTTCGTTTTTGCGAGATTATTAACTATATAAATATTTATAAAATATACAAATTCCGTGGGATTTGTCTAATTTCTTAAAAAAATGTTAAATTCATGTGGAGTCACCTGTATATAACAACAATTTCACGTTCGCATGCAGAGGAATTTGGGTTTCTTTGTGTAAATCGTCCAATTGTAAAAATCGTCATTTCTTGCGGTAAAAACACGATTTTGTTATAAACGTTTATAAAATCTCTATATTCCAACCGATTGTGCTAATTCTTTCACAGAGTGTTTAGTATACATGATTGAACTGTATTATGTCTCTGGTTTCGATTTTCCCCACAAAAAAAATCCTTCAAAAAATTTCGTTTTTGCGAGTTTTTTAACTATATAAATATCAATAAAATCTACAAATTCCGTGGGATTTGTCTAATTTCTTAAAAAAATGTTAAATTCATGTCGATTCACCTATATATTTCAAAACAATTTCACTTTCGCATGCAGAGGAATATGGGTTTGTTTGTGTAAATCGTCCAATTGTAAAAATCGTCGTTTCTTGCGGTAAAAACACGATTTTGCTATAAACGTTAATAAAATCTCTATATTCCAACCGATTGTGCTAATTCTTTGACAGAGTGTTTAGTATACATGATTGAACTGTATTATATCACTGGTTTCGATTTTCCCCACAAAAAAAAATCCTTCAAAAAATTTCGTTTTTGCGAGATTTTAACTATATAAATATCAATAAAATCTACAAATTCCGTGGGATTTGTCTAATTTCTTAAAAAAATAAATTCATGTGGAGTCACCTGTATTTAACAACAATTTCACGTTCGCATGCAGAGGAATATGGGTTTGTTTGTGTAAATCGTCCAATTGTAAAAATCGTCGTTTCTTGCGGTAAAAACACGATTTTGTTATAAACGTTAATAAAATCTCTATATTCCAACCGATTGTGCTAATTCTTTCACAGAGTGTTTAGTATACATAATTGAACTGTATTATATCACTGGTTTCGATTTTCCCCACAAAAAAAATCCTTCAAAAAATTTCGTTTTTGCGAGATTTTAACTATATAAATATTAATAAAATCTACAAATTCCGTGGGATTTGTCTAATTTCTTAAAAAAATGTTAAATTCATGTGGATTCACCTATATATAACAACAATTTTACGTTCGCATGCAGAGGAATATGGGTTTGTTTGTGTAAATCGTCCAATTGTAAAAATCGTCGTTTCTTGCGGTAAAAACACGATTTTGCTATAAACATTAATAAAATCTCTATATTCCAACCGATTGTGCTAATTCTTGGACAGAGAGTTTAGTATACATGATTGAACTGTATTATATCACTGGTTTCGATTTTCCCCACAAAAAAAAATTTTTCAAAAAATTTCGTTTTTGCGAGATTTAAACTATATAAATATCAATAAAATCTACAAATTGCGGGGGATTTGTCTAATTTCTTTAAAAAATGTTAAATTCATGTGGAGTCACCTATATATAACAACAATTTCACGTTCGCATGCAGAGGAATATGGGTTTGTTCGTGAAAATCGTCAAATTGTAAAAATCGTCGTTTCTTGCGGTAAAAACACGATTTTGCTATAAACGCTAATAAAATCTCTATATTCCAACCGATTGTGCTAATTCCTTCACAGAGTGTTTAGTATACATGATTGAACTGTTTTATGTCACTGGTTTCGATTTTCCCCACAAAAAAAAATCCTTCAAAAAATTTCGTTTTTGCGAGTTTTTTAACTATATAAATATCAATATAATCTACAAATTCCGTGGGATTTGTCTAATTTCTTATAAAAATGTTAAATTCATGTGGAGTCACCTGTATATAACAACAATTTCACGTTCGCATGCAGAGGAATATGGGTTTGTTTGTGTAAATCGTCCAATTGTAAAAATCGTCGTTTCTTGCGGTAAAAACACGATTTTGTTATAAACGTTAATAAAATCTCTATATTCCAACCGATTGTGCTAATTCTTTCACAGAGTGTTTAGTATACATAATTGAACTGTATTATATCACTGGTTTCGATTTTCCCCACAAAAAAAAATCCTTCAAAAAATTTCGTTTTTCCGAGATTTTAACTATATAAATATCAATAAAATCTACAAATTCCGGGGGATTTGTCTAATTTCTTAAAAAAATGTTAAATTCATGTGGAGTCACCTATATATAACAACAATTTCACGTTCGCATGCAGAGGAATATGGGTTTGTTTGTGAAAATGGTCAAATTGTAAAAATCGTTGTTTCTTGCGGTAAAAACACGATTTTGCTATAAACGTTAAAAAAATCTCTATATTCCAACCGATTGTGCTAATTCTTTCACAGAGTGTTTAGTATACATGACTGAACTGTATTATGTCACTGGTTTCGAATTTCCCCACAAAAAAAAATCCTTCAAAAAATTTCGTTTTTTCGAGTTTTTTAACTATATACATATAAATATAATCTACAAATTCCGTGGGATTTGTCTAATTTCTTAAAAAAATGTTAAATTCATGTGGATTCACCTATATATAACAACAATTTCACGTTCGCATGCGGAGGAATAAGGGTTTGTTTGTGTAAATCGTCCAATTGTAAAAATCGTCGTTTCTTGCGGTAAAAACACGATTTTGCTATAAACGTTAATAAAATCTCTATATTCCAACCGATTTTGCTAATTCTTTGACAGAGTGTTTAGTATACATGATTGAACTGTATTATATCACTGGTTTCGATTTTCCCCACAAAAAAAAATCCTTCAAAAAATTTCGTTTTTGCGAGATTATTAACTATATAAATATTTATAAAATATACAAATTCCGTGGGAATGTCTATTTTCTTATAAAAATGTTAAATTCATGTGGAGTCACCTGTATATAACAACAATTTCACGTTCGCATGCAGAGGAATATGGGTTTCTTTGTGTAAATCGTCCAATTGTAAAAATCGTCGTTTCTTGCGGTAAAAACACGATTTTGTTATAAACGTTAATAAAATCTCTATATTCCAACCGATTGTGCTAATTCTTTCACAGAGTGTTTAGTATACATGATTGAACTGTATTATGTCACTGGTTTCGATTTTCCCCACAAAAAAAATCCTTCAAAAAATTTCGTTTTTGCGAGTTTTTTAACTATATAAATATCAATAAAATCTACAAATTCCGTGGGATTTGTCTAATTTCTTAAAAAAATGTTAAATTCATGTGGATTCACCTATATATAACAACAATTTCACTTTCGCATGCAGAGGAATATGGGTTTGTTTGTGTAAATCGTCCAATTGTAAAAATCGTCGTTTCTTGCGGTAAAAACACGATTTTGCTATAAACGTTAATAAAATCTCTATATTCCAACCGATTGTGCTAATTCTTTGACAGAGGGTTTAGTATACATGATTGAACTGTATTATATCACTGGTTTCGATTTTCCCCACAAAAAAAAAATCCTTCAAAAAATTTCGTTTTTGCGAGATTTTAACTATATAAATATCAATAAAATCTACAAATTCCGTGGGATTTGTCTAATTTCTTAAAAAAATGTTAAATTCATGTGGAGTCACCTGTATATAACAACAATTTCACGTTCGCATGCAGAGGAATATGGGTTTGTTTGTGTAAATCGTCCAATTGTAAAAATCGTCGTTTCTTGCGGTAAAAACACGATTTTGTGATAAACGTTAATAAAATCTCTATATTCCAACCGATTGTGCTAATTCTTGGACAGAGTGTTTAGTATACATAATTGAACTGTATTATGTCACTGGTTTCGATTTTCCCCACAAAAAAAAATCCTTCAAAAAATTTCGTTTTTGCGAGATTTTAACTATATAAATATCAATAAAATCTACAAATTCCGTGGGATTTGTCTAATTTCTTAAAAAAATGTTAAATTCATGTGGATTCACCTATATATAACAACAATTTCACGTTCGCATGCAGAGGAATATGGGTTTGTTTGTGTAAATCGTCCAATTGTAAAAATCGTCGTTTCTTGCGGTAAAAACACGATTTTGCTATAAACATTAATAAAATCTCTATATTCCAACCTTTTGTGCTAATTCTTGGACAGAGTGTTTAGTATACATTATTGAACTGTATTATATCACTGGTTTCGATTTTCCCCACAAAAAAAAAATCCTTCAAAAAATTTCGTTTTTGCGAGATTTTAACTATATAAATATCAATAAAATCTACAAATTCCCGGGGGATTTGTCTAATTTCTTAAAAAAATGTTAAATTCACGTGGAGTCACCTATATATAACAACAATTTCACGTTCCCATGCAGAGGAATATGGGTTTGTTCGTGAAAATCGTCAAATTGTAAAAATCGTCGTTTCTTGCGGTAAAAACACGATTTTGCTATAAACGCTAATAAAATCTCTATATTCCAACCGATTGTGCTAATTCTTTCACAGAGTGTTTAGTATACATGATTGAACTGTATTATGTCACTGGTTTCGATTTTCCCCACAAAAAAAAATCCTTCAAAAAATTTCGTTTTTGCGAGTTTTTTAACTATATAAATATCAATATAATCTACAAATTCCGTGGGATTTGTCTAATTTCTTTAAAAAATGTTAAATTCATGTGGAATCACCTGTATATAACAACAATTTCACGTTCGCATGCAGAGGAATATGGGTTTGTTTGTGTAAATCGTCCAATTGTAAAAATCGTCGTTTCTTGCGGTAAAAACACGATTTTGTTTAAACGTTAATAAAATCTCTATATTCCAACCGATTGTGCTAATACTTTCACAGAGTGTTTAGTATACATAATTGAACTGTATTATGTCACTGGTTTCGATTTTCCCCACAAAAAAAAATCCTTCAAAAAATTTCGTTTTTGCGAGATTTTAACTATATAAATATCAATAAAATCTACAAATTCCGTGGGATTTGTCTAATTTCTTAAAAAAATGTTAAATTCATGTGGAATCACCTGTATATAACAACAATTTCACGTTCGCATGCAGAGGAATATGGGTTTGTTTGTGTAAATCGTCCAATTGTAAAAATCGTCGTTTCTTGCGGTAAAAACACGATTTTGTTTAAACGTTAATAAAATCTCTATATTCCAACCGATTGTGCTAATACTTTCACAGAGTGTTTAGTATACTTAATTGAACTGTATTATGTCACTGGTTTCGATTTTCCCCACAAAAAAAAATCCTTCAAAAAATTTCGTTTTTGCGAGATTTTAACTATATAAATATCAATAAAATCTACAAATTCCAGGGGATTTGTCTAATTTCTTAAAAAAATGTTAAATTCATGTCGAGTCACCTGTATATAACAACAATTTCACGTTCGCATGCAGAGGAATATGGGTTTGTTTGTGTAAATCGTCCAATTGTAAAAATCGTCGTTTCTTGCGGTAAAAACACGATTTTGTTATAAACGTTAATAAAATCTCTATATTCCAACCGATTGTGCTAATTCTTTCACAGAGTGTTTAGTATACATAATTGAACTGTATTATATCACTGGTTTCGATTTTCCCCACAAAAAAAAATCCTTCAAAAAATTTCGTTTTTGCGAGATTTTAACTATATAAATATCAATAAAATCTACAAATTCCGTGGGATTTGTCTAATTTCTTAAAAAAATGTTAAATTCATGTGGAGTCACCTATATATAACAACAATTTCACGTTCGCATGCAGAGGAATATGGGTTTGTTTGAGTAAATCGTCCAATTGTAAAAATCGTTGTTTCTTGCGGTAAAAACACGATTTTGCTATAAACGTTAATAAAATCTATATATTCCAACCGATTGTGCTAATTCTTTCACAGAGTGTTTAGTATACATGATTGAACTGTATTATGTCACTGGTTTCGAATTTCCCCACAAAAAAAAAATCCTTCAAATAATTTCGTTTTTTCGAGTTTTTTAACTATGTAAATATCAATATAATCTACAAATTCCGTGGGATTTGTCTAATTTCTTAAAAAAATGTTAAATTCATTTGGAATCACCTATATATAACAACAATTTCACGTTCGCATGCAGAGGAATATGGGTTTGTTTGTGTCAATCGTCCAATTGTAAAAATCGTCGTTTCTTGCGGTAAAAACACGATTTTGTTATAAACGTTAATAAAATCTCTATATTCCAACCGATTGTGCTAATTCTTTCACAGAGTGTTTAGTATACATGATTGAACTGTATTATGTCACTGGTTTCGATTTTCCCCCAAAAAAAATCCTTCAAAAAATTTTGTTTTTGCGAGTTTTTAACTATATAAATATCAATAAAATCTACAAATTCCGTGGGATTTGTCTAATTTCTTAAAAAAATGTTAAATTCATGTGGATTCACCTATATATAACAACAATTTCACGTTCGCATGCAGAGGAATATGGGTTTGTTTGTGTAAATCGTCCAATTGTAAAAATCGTCGTTTCTTGCGGTAAAAACACGATTTTGCTATAAACATTAATAAAATCTCTATATTCCAACCTTTTGTGCTAATACTTGGACAGAGTGTTTAGTATACATGATAGAACTGTATTATATCACTGGTTTCGATTTTCCCCACAAAAAAAAAATCCTTCAAAAAATTTCGTTTTTGCGAGATTTTAACTATATAAATATCAATAAAATCTACAAATTCCGGGGGATTTGTCTAATTTCTTAAAAAAATGTTAAATTCACGTGGAGTCACCTATATATAACAACAATTTCACGTTCGCATGCGGAGGAATATGGGTTTGTTCGTGAAAATCGTCAAATTGTAAAAATCGTCGTTTCTTGCGGTAAAAACACGATTTTGCTATAAACGCTATTAAAATCTCTATATTCCAACCGATTGTGCTAATTCTTTCACAGAGTGTTTAGTATACATGATTGAACTGTATTATGTCACTGGTTTCGATTTTCCCCACAAAAAAAATCCTTCAAAAAATTTCGTTTTTGCGAGTTTTTTAACTATATAAATATCAATATAATCTACAAATTCCGTGGGATTTGTCTAATTTCTTAAAAAAATGTTAAATTCATGTGGAGTCACCTGTATATAACAACAATTTCACGTTCGCATGCAGAGGAATATGGGTTTGTTTGTGTAAATCGTCCAATTGTAAAAATCGTCGCTTCTTGCGGTAAAAACACGATTTTGTTTAAACGTTAATAAAATCTCTTTATTCCAACCGATTGTGCTAATACTTTCACAGAGTGTTTAGTATACATAATTGAACTGTATTATATCACTGGTTTCGATTTTCCCCACAAAAAAAAAATCCTTCAAAAAATTTCGTTTTTGCGAGATTTTAACTATATAAATATCAATAAAATCTACAAATTCCGTGGGATTTGTCTAATTTCTTAAAAAAATGTTAAATTCATGTGGATTCACCTATATATAACAACAATTTCACGTTCGCATGCAGAGGAATATGGGTTTGTTTGTGTAAATCGTCCAATTGTAAAAATCGTCGTTTCTTGCGGTAAAAACACGATTTTGTTATAAACGTTAATAAAATCTCTATATTCCAACCGATTGTGCTAATTCTTTCACAGAGTGTTTAGTATACATGATTGAACTGTATTATGTCACTGGTTTCGATTTTCCCCACAAAAAAAATCCTTCAAAAAATTTCGTTTTTGCGAGTTTTTTAACTATATAAATATCAATAAAATCTACAAATTCCGTGGGATTTGTCTAATTTCTTAAAAAAATGTTGAATTCATGTGGAGTCACCTGTATATAACAACAATTTCACGTTCGCATGCAGAGGAATATGGGTTTGTTTGTGTAAATCGTCCAATTGTAAAAATCGTCGTTTCTTGCGGTAAAAACACGATTTTGTTATAAACGTTAATAAAATCTCTATATTCCAACCGATTGTGCTAATTCTTTCACAGAGTGTTTAGTATACATAATTGAACTGTATTATATCACTGGTTTCGATTTTCCCCACAAAAAAAAATCCTTCAAAAAATTTCGTTTTTGCGAGATTTTAACTATATAAATATCAATAAAATCTACAAATTCCGGGGGATTTGTCTAATTTCTTAAAAAAATGTTAAATTCATGTGGAGTCACCTATATATAACAACAATTTCACGTTCGCATGCAGAGGAATATGGGTTTGTTTGTGAAAATGGTCAAATTGTAAAAATCGTTGTTTCTTGCGGTAAAAACACGATTTTGCTATAAACGTTAATAAAACCTCTATATTCCAACCGATTTTGCTAATTCTTTCACAGAGTGTTTAGTATACATGATTGAACTGTATTATGTCACTGGTTTCGAATTTCCCCACAAAAAAAAATCCTTCAAAAAATTTCGTTTTTTCGAGTTTTTTAACTATATAAATATCAATATAATCTACAAATTCCGTGGGATTTGTCTAATTTCTTAAAAAAATGTTAAATTCATGTGGATTCACCTATATATAACAACAATTTCACGTTCGCATGCGGAGGAATTAGGGTTTGTTTGTGTAAATCGTCCAATTGTAAAAATCGTCGTTTCTTGCGGTAAAAACACGATTTTGCTATAAACGTTAATAAAATCTCTATATTCCAACCGATTGTGCTAATTCTTTGACAGAGTGTTTAGTATACATGATTGAACTGTATTATATCACTGGTTTCGATTTTCCCCACAAAAAAAAATCCTTCAAAAAATTTCGTTTTTGCGAGATTATTAACTATATAAATATTTATAAAATATACAAATTCCGTGGGATTTGTCTAATTTCTTATAAAAATGTTAAATTCATGTGGAGTCACCTGTATATAACAACAATTTCACGTTCGCATGCAGAGGAATATGGGTTTCTTTGTGTAAATCGTCCAATTGTAAAAATCGTCGTTTCTTGCGGTAAAAACACGATTTTGTTATAAACGTTAATAAAATCTCTATATTCCAACCGATTGTGCTAATTCTTTCACAGAGTGTTTAGTATACAAGATTGAACTGTATTATGTCACTGGTTTCGATTTTCCCCACAAAAAAAATCCTTCAAAAAATTTCGTTTTTGCGAGTTTTTTAACTATATAAATATCAATAAAATCTACAAATTCCGTGGGATTTGTCTAATTTCTTAAAAAAATGTTAAATTCATGTGGATTCACCTATATATCACAACAATTTCACTTTCGCATGCAGAGGAATATGGGTTTGTTTGTGTAAATCGTCCAATTGTAAAAATCGTCGTTTCTTGCGGTAAAAACACGATTTTGCTATAAACGTTAATAAAATCTCTATATTCCAACCGATTGTGCTAATTCTTTGACAGAGGGTTTAGTATACATGATTGAACTGTATTATATCACTGGTTTCGATTTTCCCCACAAAAAAAAATCCTTCAAAAAATTTCGTTTTTGCGAGATTTTAACTATATAAATATCAATAAAATCTACAAATTCCGTGGGATTTGTCTAATTTCTTAAAAAAATGTTAAATTCATGTGGAGTCACCTGTATATAACAACAATTTCACGTTCGCATGCAGAGGAATATGGGTTTGTTTGTGTAAATCGTCCAATTGTAAAAATCGTCGTTTCTTGCTGTAAAAACACGATTTTGTTATAAACGTTAATAAAATCTCTATATTCCAACCGATTGTGCTAATTCTTTCACAGAGTGTTTAATATACATAATTGAACTGTATTATATCACTGGTTTCGATTTTCCCCACAAAAAAAAATCCTTCAAAAAATTTCGTTTTTGCGAGATTTTAACTATATAAATATCAATAAAATCTACAAATTCCGTGGGATTTGTCTAATTTCTTAAAAAAATGTTAAATTCATGTGGATTCACGTATATATAACAACAATTTCACGTTCGCATGCAGAGGAATATGGGTTTGTTTGCGTAAATCGTCCAATTGTAAAAATCGTCGTTTCTTGCGGTAAAAACATGATTTTGCTATAAACATTAATAAAATCTCTATATTCCAACTTTTTGTGCTAATTCTTGGACAGAGTGTTTACTATACATGATTGAACTGTATTATATCACTGTTTTCGATTTTCCCCACAAAAAAAAATCCTTCAAAAAATTTCGTTTTTGCGAGATTTTAACTATATAAATATCAATAAAATCTACAATTTCCAGGGGATTTGTCTAATTTCTTAAAAAAATGTTAAATTCATGTGGAGTCACCTATATATAACAACAATTTCACGTTCGCATGCAGAGGAATATGGGTTTGTTTGAGAAAATGGTCAAATTGTAAAAATCGTTGTTTCTTGCGGTAAAAACACGATTTTGCTATAAACGTTAATAAAATCTCTATATTCCATCCGATTGTGCTAATTCTTTCACAGAGTGTTTAGTATACATGATTGAACTGTATTATGTCACTGGTTTCGAATTTCCCCACAAAAAAAAATCCTTCCAAAAATTTCGTTTTTTCGAGTTTTTTAACTATATAAATATCAATACAATCTACAAATTCCGTGGGATTTGTCTAATTTCTTAAAAAAATGTTAAATTCATGTGGATTCACCTATATATAACAACAATTTCACGTTCGCATGCGGAGGAATAAGGGTTTGTTTGTGTAAATCGTCCAATTGTAAAAATCGTCGTTTCTTGCGGTAAAAACACGATTTTGCTATAAACGTTAATAAAATCTCTATATTACAACCGATTGTGCTAATTCTTTGACAGAGTGTTTAGTATACATGATTGAACTGTATTATATCACTGGTTGCGATTTTCCCCACAAAAAAAAATCCTTCAAAAAATTTCGTTTTTGCGAGATTATTAACTATATAAATATTTATAAAATATACAAATTCCGTGGGATTTGTCTAATTTCTTAAAAAAATGTTAAATTCATGTGGAGTCACCTGTATATAACAACAATTTCACGTTCGCATGCAGAGGAATTTGGGTTTCTTTGTGTAAATCGTCCAATTGTAAAAATCGTCATTTCTTGCGGTAAAAACACGATTTTGTTATAAACGTTTATAAAATCTCTATATTCCAACCGATTGTGCTAATTCTTTCACAGAGTGTTTAGTATACATGATTGAACTGTATTATGTCACTGGTTTCGATTTTCCCCACAAAAAAAATCCTTCAAAAAATTTCGTTTTTGCGAGTTTTTTAACTATATAAATATCAATAAAATCTACAAATTCCGTGGGATTTGTCTAATTTCTTAAAAAAATGTTAAATTCATGTCGATTCACCTATATATAACAACAATTTCACTTTCGCATGCAGAGGAATATGGGTTTGTTTGTGTAAATCGTCCAATTGTAAAAATCGTCGTTTCTTGCGGTAAAAACACGATTTTGCTATAAACGTTAATAAAATCTCTATATTCCAACCGATTGTGCTAATTCTTTGACAGAGTGTTTAGTATACATGATTGAACTGTATTATATCACTGGTTTCGATTTTCCCCACAAAAAAAAATCCTTCAAAAAATTTCGTTTTTGCGAGATTTTAACTATATAAATATCAATAAAATCTACAAATTCCGTGGGATTTGTCTAATTTCTTAAAAAAATAAATTCATGTGGAGTCACCTGTATTTAACAACAATTTCACGTTCGCATGCAGAGGAATATGGGTTTGTTTGTGTAAATCGTCCAATTGTAAAAATCGTCGTTTCTTGCGGTAAAAACACGATTTTGTTATAAACGTTAATAAAATCTCTATATTCCAACCGATTGTGCTAATTCTTTCACAGAGTGTTTAGTATACATAATTGAACTGTATTATATCACTGGTTTCGATTTTCCCCACAAAAAAAATCCTTCAAAAAATTTCGTTTTTGCGAGATTTTAACTATATAAATATTAATAAAATCTACAAATTCCGTGGGATTTGTCTAATTTCTTAAAAAAATGTTAAATTCATGTGGATTCACCTATATATAACAACAATTTTACGTTCGCATGCAGAGGAATATGGGTTTGTTTGTGTAAATCGTCCAATTGTAAAAATCGTCGTTTCTTGCGGTAAAAACACGATTTTGCTATAAACATTAATAAAATCTCTATATTCCAACCGATTGTGCTAATTCTTGGACAGAGAGTTTAGTATACATGATTGAACTGTATTATATCACTGGTTTCGATTTTCCCCACAAAAAAAAATTTTTCAAAAAATTTCGTTTTTGCGAGATTTAAACTATATAAATATCAATAAAATCTACAAATTGCGGGGGATTTGTCTAATTTCTTTAAAAAATGTTAAATTCATGTGGAGTCACCTATATATAACAACAATTTCACGTTCGCATGCAGAGGAATATGGGTTTGTTCGTGAAAATCGTCAAATTGTAAAAATCGTCGTTTCTTGCGGTAAAAACACGATTTTGCTATAAACGCTAATAAAATCTCTATATTCCAACCGATTGTGCTAATTCCTTCACAGAGTGTTTAGTATACATGATTGAACTGTTTTATGTCACTGGTTTCGATTTTCCCCACAAAAAAAAATCCTTCAAAAAATTTCGTTTTTGCGAGTTTTTTAACTATATAAATATCAATATAATCTACAAATTCCGTGGGATTTGTCTAATTTCTTAAAAAAAATGTTAAATTCATGTGGAGTCACCTGTATATAACAACAATTTCACGTTCGCATGCAGAGGAATATGGGTTTGTTTGTGTAAATCGTCCAATTGTAAAAATCGTCGTTTCTTGCGGTAAAAACACGATTTTGTTATAAACGTTAATAAAATCTCTATATTCCAACCGATTGTGCTAATTCTTTCACAGAGTGTTTAGTATACATAATTGAACTGTATTATATCACTGGTTTCGATTTTCCCCACAAAAAAAAATCCTTCAAAAAATTTCGTTTTTCCGAGATTTTAACTATATAAATATCAATAAAATCTACAAATTCCGGGGGATTTGTCTAATTTCTTAAAAAAATGTTAAATTCATGTGGAGTCACCTATATATAACAACAATTTCACGTTCGCATGCAGAGGAATATGGGTTTGTTTGTGAAAATGGTCAAATTGTAAAAATCGTTGTTTCTTGCGGTAAAAACACGATTTTGCTATAAACGTTAAAAAAATCTCTATATTCCAACCGATTGTGCTAATTCTTTCACAGAGTGTTTAGTATACATGACTGAACTGTATTATGTCACTGGTTTCGAATTTCCCCACAAAAAAAAATCCTTCAAAAAATTTCGTTTTTTCGAGTTTTTTAACTATATACATATCAATATAATCTACAAATTCCGTGGGATTTGTCTAATTTCTTAAAAAAATGTTAAATTCATGTGGATTCACCTATATATAACAACAATTTCACGTTCGCATGCGGAGGAATAAGGGTTTGTTTGTGTAAATCGTCCAATTGTAAAAATCGTCGTTTCTTGCGGTAAAAACACGATTTTGCTATAAACGTTAATAAAATCTCTATATTCCAACCGATTTTGCTAATTCTTTGACAGAGTGTTTAGTATACATGATTGAACTGTATTATATCACTGGTTTCGATTTTCCCCACAAAAAAAAATCCTTCAAAAAATTTCGTTTTTGCGAGATTATTAACTATATAAATATTTATAAAATATACAAATTCCGTGGGAATGTCTATTTTCTTATAAAAATGTTAAATTCATGTGGAGTCACCTGTATATAACAACAATTTCACGTTCGCATGCAGAGGAATATGGGTTTCTTTGTGTAAATCGTCCAATTGTAAAAATCGTCGTTTCTTGCGGTAAAAACACGATTTTGTTATAAACGTTAATAAAATCTCTATATTCCAACCGATTGTGCTAATTCTTTCACAGAGTGTTTAGTATACATGATTGAACTGTATTATGTCACTGGTTTCGATTTTCCCCACAAAAAAAATCCTTCAAAAAATTTCGTTTTTGCGAGTTTTTTAACAATATAAATATCAATAAAATCTACAAATTCCGTGGGATTTGTCTAATTTCTTAAAAAAATGTTAAATTCATGTGGATTCACCTATATATAACAACAATTTCACTTTCGCATGCAGAGGAATATGGGTTTGTTTGTGTAAATCGTCCAATTGTAAAAATCGTCGTTTCTTGCGGTAAAAACACGATTTTGCTATAAACGTTAATAAAATCTCTATATTCCAACCGATTGTGCTAATTCTTTGACAGAGGGTTTAGTATACATGATTGAACTGTATTATATCACTGGTTTCGATTTTCCCAACAAAAAAAAAAATCCTTCAAAAAATTTCGTTTTTGCGAGATTTTAACTATATAAATATCAATAAAATCTACAAATTCCGTGGGATTTGTCTAATTTCTTAAAAAAATGTTAAATTCATGTGGAGTCACCTGTATATAACAACAATTTCACGTTCGCATGCAGAGGAATATGGGTTTGTTTGTGTAAATCGTCCAATTGTAAAAATCGTCGTTTCTTGCGGTAAAAACACGATTTTGTGATAAACGTTAATAAAATCTCTATATTCCAACCGATTGTGCTAATTCTTGGACAGAGTGTTTAGTATACATAATTGAACTGTATTATGTCACTGGTTTCGATTTTCCCCACAAAAAAAAATCCTTCAAAAAATTTCGTTTTTGCGAGATTTTAACTATATAAATATCAATAAAATCTACAAATTCCGTGGGATTTGTCTAATTTCTTAAAAAAATGTTAAATTCATGTGGATTCACCTATATATAACAACAATTTCACGTTCGCATGCAGAGGAATATGGGTTTGTTTGTGTAAATCGTCCAATTGTAAAAATCGTCGTTTCTTGCGGTAAAAACACGATTTTGCTATAAACATTAATAAAATCTCTATATTCCAACCTTTTGTGCTAATTCTTGGACAGAGTGTTTAGTATACATGATTGAACTGTATTATATCACTGGTTTCGATTTTCCCCACAAAAAAAAAATCCTTCAAAAAATTTCGTTTTTGCGAGATTTTAACTATATAAATATCAATAAAATCTACAAATTCCGGGGGATTTGTCTAATTTCTTAAAAAAATGTTAAATTCACGTGGAGTCACCTATATATAACAACAATTTCACGTTCCCATGCAGAGGAATATGGGTTTGTTCGTGAAAATCGTCAAATTGTAAAAATCGTCGTTTCTTGCGGTAAAAACACGATTTTGCTATAAACGCTAATAAAATCTCTATATTCCAACCGATTGTGCTAATTCTTTCACAGAGTGTTTAGTATACATGATTGAACTGTATTATGTCACTGGTTTCGATTTTCCCCACAAAAAAAAATCCTTCAAAAAATTTCGTTTTTGCGAGTTTTTTAACTATATAAATATCAATATAATCTACAAATTCCGTGGGATTTGTCTAATTTCTTTAAAAAATGTTAAATTCATGTGGAATCACCTGTATATAACAACAATTTCACGTTCGCATGCAGAGGAATATGGGTTTGTTTGTGTAAATCGTCCAATTGTAAAAATCGTCGTTTCTTGCGGTAAAAACACGATTTTGTTTAAACGTTAATAAAATCTCTATATTCCAACCGATTGTGCTAATACTTTCACAGAGTGTTTAGTATACATAATTGAACTGTATTATGTCACTGGTTTCGATTTTCCCCACAAAAAAAAATCCTTCAAAAAATTTCGTTTTTGCGAGATTTTAACTATATAAATATCAATAAAATCTACAAATTCCGTGGGATTTGTCTAATTTCTTAAAAAAATGTTAAATTCATGTGGAATCACCTGTATATAACAACAATTTCACGTTCGCATGCAGAGGAATATGGGTTTGTTTGTGTAAATCGTCCAATTGTAAAAATCGTCGTTTCTTGCGGTAAAAACACGATTTTGTTTAAACGTTAATAAAATCTCTATATTCCAACCGATTGTGCTAATACTTTCACAGAGTGTTTAGTATACTTAATTGAACTGTATTATGTCACTGGTTTCGATTTTCCCCACAAAAAAAAATCCTTCAAAAAATTTCGTTTTTGCGAGATTTTAACTATATAAATATCAATAAAATCTACAAATTCCGTGGGATTTGTCTAATTTCTTAAAAAAATGTTAAATTCATGTCGAGTCACCTGTATATAACAACAATTTCACGTTCGCATGCAGAGGAATATGGGTTTGTTTGTGTAAATCGTCCAATTGTAAAAATCGTCGTTTCTTGCGGTAAAAACACGATTTTGTTATAAACGTTAATAAAATCTCTATATTCCAACCGATTGTGCTAATTCTTTCACAGAGTGTTTAGTATACATAATTGAACTGTATTATATCACTGGTTTCGATTTTCCCCACAAAAAAAAATCCTTCAAAAAATTTCGTTTTTGCGAGATTTTAACTATATAAATATCAATAAAATCTACAAATTCCGTGGGATTTGTCTAATTTCTTAAAAAAATGTTAAATTCATGTGGAGTCACCTATATATAACAACAATTTCACGTTCGCATGCAGAGGAATATGGGTTTGTTTGAGTAAATCGTCCAATTGTAAAAATCGTTGTTTCTTGCGGTAAAAACACGATTTTGCTATAAACGTTAATAAAATCTATATATTCCAACCGATTGTGCTAATTCTTTCACAGAGTGTTTAGTATACATGATTGAACTGTATTATGTCACTGGTTTCGAATTTCCCCACAAAAAAAAAATCCTTCAAATAATTTCGTTTTTTCGAGTTTTTTAACTATGTAAATATCAATATAATCTACAAATTCCGTGGGATTTGTCTAATTTCTTAAAAAAATGTTAAATTCATTTGGAATCACCTATATATAACAACAATTTCACGTTCGCATGCAGAGGAATATGGGTTTGTTTGTGTCAATCGTCCAATTGTAAAAATCGTCGTTTCTTGCGGTAAAAACACGATTTTGTTATAAACGTTAATAAAATCTCTATATTCCAACCGATTGTGCTAATTCTTTCACAGAGTGTTTAGTATACATGATTGAACTGTATTATGTCACTGGTTTCGATTTTCCCCACAAAAAAAATCCTTGAAAAAATTTCGTTTTTGCGAGTTTTTTAACTATATAAATATCAATAAAATCTACAAATTCCGTGGGATTTGTCTAATTTCTTAAAAAAATGTTAAATTCATGTGGATTCACCTATATATAACAACAATTTCACGTTCGCATGCAGAGGAATATGGGTTTGTTTGTGTAAATCGTCCAATTGTAAAAATCGTCGTTTCTTGCGGTAAAAACACGATTTTGCTATAAACATTAATAAAATCTCTATATTCCAACCTTTTGTGCTAATACTTGGACAGAGTGTTTAGTATACATGATAGAACTGTATTATATCACTGGTTTCGATTTTCCCCACAAAAAAAAAATCCTTCAAAAAATTTCGTTTTTGCGAGATTTTAACTATATAAATATCAATAAAATCTACAAATTCCGGGGGATTTGTCTAATTTCTTAAAAAAATGTTAAATTCACGTGGAGTCACCTATATATAACAACAATTTCACGTTCGCATGCGGAGGAATATGGGTTTGTTCGTGAAAATCGTCAAATTGTAAAAATCGTCGTTTCTTGCGGTAAAAACACGATTTTGCTATAAACGCTATTAAAATCTCTATATTCCAACCGATTGTGCTAATTCTTTCACAGAGTGTTTAGTATACATGATTGAACTGTATTATGTCACTGGTTTCGATTTTCCCCACAAAAAAAATCCTTCAAAAAATTTCGTTTTTGCGAGTTTTTTAACTATATAAATATCAATATAATCTACAAATTCCGTGGGATTTGTCTAATTTCTTAAAAAAATGTTAAATTCATGTGGAGTCACCTGTATATAACAACAATTTCACGTTCGCATGCAGAGGAATATGGGTTTGTTTGTGTAAATCGTCCAATTGTAAAAATCGTCGCTTCTTGCGGTAAAAACACGATTTTGTTTAAACGTTAATAAAATCTCTTTATTCCAACCGATTGTGCTAATACTTTCACAGAGTGTTTAGTATACATAATTGAACTGTATTATATCACTGGTTTCGATTTTCCCCACAAAAAAAAAATCCTTCAAAAAATTTCGTTTTTGCGAGATTTTAACTATATAAATATCAATAAAATCTACAAATTCCGTGGGATTTGTCTAATTTCTTAAAAAAATGTTAAATTCATGTGGATTCACCTATATATAACAACAATTTCACGTTCGCATGCAGAGGAATATGGGTTTGTTTGTGTAAATCGTCCAATTGTAAAAATCGTCGTTTCTTGCGGTAAAAACACGATTTTGTTATAAACGTTAATAAAATCTCTATATTCCAACCGATTGTGCTAATTCTTTCACAGAGTGTTTAGTATACATGATTGAACTGTATTATGTCACTGGTTTCGATTTTCCCCACAAAAAAAATCCTTCAAAAAATTTCGTTTTTGCGAGTTTTTTAACTATATAATTATCAATAAAATCTACAAATTCCGTGGGATTTGTCTAATTTCTTAAAAAAATGTTGAATTCATGTGGAGTCACCTGTATATAACAACAATTTCACGTTCGCATGCAGAGGAATATGGGTTTGTTTGTGTAAATCGTCCAATTGTAAAAATCGTCGTTTCTTGCGGTAAAAACACGATTTTGTTATAAACGTTAATAAAATCTCTATATTCCAACCGATTGTGCTAATTCTTTCACAGAGTGTTTAGTATACATAATTGAACTGTATTATATCACTGGTTTCGATTTTCCCCACAAAAAAAAATCCTTCAAAAAATTTCGTTTTTGCGAGATTTTAACTATATAAATATCAATAAAATCTACAAATTCCGGGGGATTTGTCTAATTTCTTAAAAAAATGTTAAATTCATGTGGAGTCACCTATATATAACAACAGTTTCACGTTCGCATGCAGAGGAATATGGGTTTGTTTGTGAAAATGGTCAAATTGTAAAAATCGTTGTTTCTTGCGGTAAAAACACGATTTTGCTATAAACGTTAATAAAACCTCTATATTCCAACCGATTGTGCTAATTCTTTCACAGAGTGTTTAGTATACATGATTGAACTGTATTATGTCACTGGTTTCGAATTTCCCCACAAAAAAAAATCCTTCAAAAAATTTCGTTTTTTCGAGTTTTTTAACTATATAAATATCAATATAATCTACAAATTCCGTGGGATTTGTCTAATTTCTTAAAAAAATGTTAAATTCATGTGGATTCACCTATATATAACAACAATTTCACGTTCGCATGCGGAGGAATTAGGGTTTGTTTGTGTAAATCGTCCAATTGTAAAAATCGTCGTTTCTTGCGGTAAAAACACGATTTTGCTATAAACGTTAATAAAATCTCTATATTCCAACCGATTGTGCTAATTCTTTGACAGAGTGTTTAGTATACATGATTGAACTGTATTATGTCACTGGTTTCGATTTTCCCCACAAAAAAAAAAATCCTTCAAAAAATTTCGTTTTTGCGAGATTTTAACTATATAAATATCAATAAAATCTACAAATTCCGGGGGATTTGTCTAATTTCTTAAAAAAATGTTAAATTCATGTGGAGTCACCTATATATAACAACAATTTCACGTTCGCATGCAGAGGAATATGGGTTTGTTTGTGAAAATGGTCAAATTGTAAAAATCGTTGTTTCTTGCGGTAAAAACACGATTTTGCTATAAACGTTAATAAAATCTCTATATTCCAACCGATTGTGCTAATTCTTTCACAGAGTGTTTAGTATACATGATTGAACTGTATTATGTCACTGGTTTCGAATTTCCCCACAAAAAAAAAAAATCCTTCAAAAAATTTCGTTTTTTCGAGTTTTTTAACTATATAAATATCAATATAATCTACAAATTCCGTGGGATTTGTCTAATTTCTTAAAAAAATGTTAAATTCATGTGGATTCACCTATATATATCAACAATTTCACGTTCGCATGCGGAGGAATAAGGGTATGTTTGTGTAAATCGTCCAATTGTAAAAATCGTCGTTTCTTGCGGTAAAAACACGATTTTGCTATAAACGTTAATAAAATCTCTATATTCCAACCGATTGTGCTAATTCTTTGACAGAGTGTTTAGTATACATGATTGAACTGTATTATATCACTGGTTTCGATTTTCCCCACAAAAAAAAATCCTTCAAAAAATTTCGTTTTTGCGAGATTTTAACTATATAAATATCAATAAAATCTACAAATTCCGTGGGATTTGTCTAATTTCTTAAAAAAATGTTAAATTCATGTGGATTCACCTATATATAACAACAATTTCACGTTCGCATGCAGAGGAATATGGGTTTGTTTGCGTAAATCGTCCAATTGTAAAAATCGTCGTTTCTTGCGGTAAAAACACGATTTTGCTATAAACATTAATAAAATCTCTATATTCCAACCGATTGTACTAATTCTTGGACAGAGTGTTTACTATACATGATTGAACTGTATTATATCACTGGTTTCGATTTTCCCCACAAAAAAAAATCCTTCAAAAAATTTCGTTTTTGCGAGATTTTAACTATATAAATATCAATAAAATCTACAATTTCCGGGGGATTTGTCTAATTTCTTAAAAAAATGTTAAATTCATGTGGAGTCACCTATATATAACAACAATTTCACGTTCGCATGCAGAGGAATATGGGTTTGTTTGTGAAAATGGTCAAATTGTAAAAATCGTTGTTTCTTGCGGTAAAAACACGATTTTGCTATAAACGTTAATAAAATCTCTATATTCCAACCGATTGTGCTAATTCTTTCACAGAGTGTTTAGTATACATGATTGAACTGTATTATGTCACTGGTTTCGAATTTCCCCACAAAAAAAAAACCTTCAAAAAATTTCGTTTTTTCGAGTTTTTTAACTATATAAATATCAATATAATCTACAAATTCCGTGGGATTTGTCTAATTTCTTAAAAAAATGTTAAATTCATGTGGATTCACCTATATATAACAACAATTTCACGTTCGCATCCGGAGGAATAAGGGTTTGTTTGTGTAAATCGTCCAATTGTAAAAAACGTCGTTTCTTGCGGTAAAAACACGATTTTGCTATAAACGTTAATAAAATGTCTATATTCCAACCGATTGTGCTAATTCTTTGACAGAGTGTTTAGTATACATGATTGAACTGTATTATATCACTGGTTTCGAATTTCCCCACAAAAAAAAAAAAATCCTTCAAAAAATTTCGTTTTTTCGAGTTTTTTAACTATATAAATATCAATATAATCTACAAATTCCGTGGGATTTGTCTAATTTCTTAAAAAATGTTAAATTCATGTGGATTCACCTATATATAACAACAATTTCACGTTCGCATGCAGAGGAATATGGGTTTGTTTGTGTAAATCGTCCAATTGTAAAAATCGTCGTTTCTTGCGGTAAAAACACGATTTTGCTATAAACATTAATAAAATCTCTATATTCCAACCTTTTGTGCTAATTCTTGGACAGAGTGTTTAGTATACATGATTGAACTGTATTATATCACTGGTTTCGATTTTCCCCACAAAAAAAAAATCCTTCAAAAAATTTCGTTTTTGCGAGATTTTAACTATATAAATATCAATAAAATCTACAAATTCCGGGGGATTTGTCTAATTTCTTAAAAAAATGTTAAATTCACGTGGAGTCACCTATATATAACAACAATTTCACGTTCCCATGCAGAGGAATATGGGTTTGTTCGTGAAAATCGTCAAATTGTAAAAATCGTCGTTTCTTGCGGTAAAAACACGATTTTGCTATAAACGCTAATAAAATCTATATATTCCAACCGATTGTGCTAATTCTTTCACAGAGTGTTTAGTATACATGATTGAACTGTATTATGTCACTGGTTTCGATTTTCCCCACAAAAAAAATCCTTCAAAAAATTTCGTTTTTGCGAGTTTTTTAACTATATAAATATCAATATAATCTACAAATTCCGTGGGATTTGTCTAATTTCTTTAAAAAATGTTAAATTCATGTGGAATCACCTGTATATAACAACAATTTCACGTTCGCATGCAGAGGAATATGGGTTTCTTTGTGTAAATCGTCCAATTGTAAAAATCGTCGTTTCTTGCGGTAAAAACACGATTTTGTTTAAACGTTAATAAAATCTCTATATTCCAACCGATTGTGCTAATACTTTCACAGAGTGTTTAGTATACATAATTGAACTGTATTATGTCACTGGTTTCGATTTTCCCAACAAAAAAAAATCCTTCAAAAAATTTCGTTTTTGCGAGATTTTAACTATATAAATATCAATAAAATCTACAAATTCCGTGGGATTTGTCTAATTTCTTAAAAAAATGTTAAATTCATGTGGAATCACCTGTATATAACAACAATTTCACGTTCGCATGCAGAGGAATATGGGTTTGTTTGTGTAAATCGTCCAATTGTAAAAATCGTCGTTTCTTGCGGTAAAAACACGATTTTGTTTAAACGTTAATAAAATCTCTATATTCCAACCGATTGTGCTAATACTTTCACAGAGTGTTTAGTATAATTAATTGAACTGTATTATGTCACTGGTTTCGATTTTCCCCACAAAAAAAAATCCTTCAAAAAATTTCGTTTTTGCGAGATTTTAACTATATAAATATCAATAAAATCTACAAATTCCGTGGGATTTGTCTAATTTCTTAAAAAAATGTTAAATTCATGTGGAGTCACCTGTATATAACAACAATTTCACGTTCGCATGCAGAGGAATATGGGTTTGTTTGTGTAAATCGTCCAATTGTAAAAATCGTCGTTTCTTGCGGTAAAAACACGATTTTGTTATAAACGTTAATAAAATCTCTATATTCCAACCGATTGTGCTAATTCTTTCACAGAGTGTTTAGTATACATAATTGAACTGTATTATATCACTGGTTTCGATTTTCCCCACAAAAAAAAATCCTTCAAAAAATTTCGTTTTTGCGAGATTTTAACTATATAAATATCAATAAAATCTACAAATTCCGTGGGATTTGTCTAATTTCTTAAAAAAATGTTAAATTCATGTGGAGTCACCTATATATAACAACAATTTCACGTTCGCATGCAGAGGAATATGGGTTTGTTTGTGTAAATCGTCCAATTGTAAAAATCGTTGTTTCTTGCGGTAAAAACACGATTTTGCTATAAACGTTAATAAAATCTCTATATTCCAACCGATTGTGCTAATTCTTTCACAGAGTGTTTAGTATACATGATTGAACTGTATTATGTCACTGGTTTCGAATTTCCCCACAAAAAAAAATCCTTCAAATAATTTCGTTTTTTCGAGTTTTTTAACTATGTAAATATCAATATAATCTACAAATTCCGTGGGATTTGTCTAATTTCTTAAAAAAATGTTAAATTCATTTGGAATCACCTATATATAACAACAATTTCACGTTCGCATGCAGAGGAATATGGGTTTGTTTGTGTCAATCGTCCAATTGTAAAAATCGTCGTTTCTTGCGGTAAAAACACGATTTTGTTATAAACGTTAATAAAATCTCTATATTCCAACCGATTGTGCTAATTCTTTCACAGAGTGTTTAGTATACATGATTGAACTGTATTATGTCACTGGTTTCGATTTTCCCCACAAAAAAAATCCTTGAAAAAATTTCGTTTTTGCGAGTTTTTTAACTATATAAATATCAATAAAATCTACAAATTCCGTGGGATTTGTCTAATTTCTTAAAAAAATGTTAAATTCATGTGGAGTCACCTGTATATAACAACAATTTCACGTTCGCATGCAGAGGAATATGGGTTTGTTTGTGTAAATCGTCCAATTGTAAAAATCGTCGTTTCTTGCGGTAAAAACACGATTTTGTTATTAACGTTAATAAAATCTCTATATTCCAACCGATTGTGCTAATTCTTTGACAGAGTGTTTAGTATACATAATTGAACTGTATTATATCACTGGTTTCGATTTTCCCCACAAAAAAAAATCCTTCAAAAAATTTCGTTTTTGCGAGATTTTAACTATATAAATATCAATAAAATCTACAAATTCCGTGGGATTTGTCTAATTTCTTAAAAAAATGTTAAATTCATGTGGATTCACCTATATATATCCACAATTTCACGTTCGCATGCAGAGGAATATGGGTTTGTTTGTGTAAATCGTCCAATTGTAAAAATCGTCGTTTCTTGCGGTAAAAACACGATTTTGCTATAAACATTAATAAAATCTCTATATTCCAACCTTTTGTGCTAATTCTTGGACAGAGTGTTTAGTATACATGATTGAACTGTATTATATCACTGGTTTCGATTTTCCCCACAAAAAAAAAATCCTTCAAAAAATTTCGTTTTTGCGAGATTTTAACTATATAAATATCAATAAAATCTACAAATTCCGGGGGATTTGTCTAATTTCTTAAAAAAATGTTAAATTCACGTGGAGTCACCTATATATAACAACAATTTCACGTTCCCATGCAGAGGAATATGGGTTTGTTCGTGAAAATCGTCAAATTGTAAAAATCGTCGTTTCTTGCGGTAAAAACACGATTTTGCTATAAACGCTAATAAAACCTCTATATTCCAACCGATTGTGCTAATTCTTTCACAGAGTGTTTAGTATACATGATTGAACTGTAGTATGTCACTGGTTTCGATTTTCCCCACAAAAAAAAATCCTTCAAAAAATTTCGTTTTTGCGAGTTTTTTAACTATATAAATATCAATATAATCTACAAATTCCGTGGGATTTGTCTAATTTCTTTAAAAAATGTTAAATTCATGTGGAATCACCTGTATATAACAACAATTTCACGTTCGCTTGCAGAGGAATATGGGTTTGTTTGTGTAAATCGTCCAATTGTAAAAATCGTCGTTTCTTGCGGTAAAAACACGATTTTGTTTAAACGTTAATAAAATCTCTATATTCCAACCGATTGTGCTAATACTTTCACAGAGTGTTTAGTATACATAATTGAACTGTATTATGTCACTGGTTTCGATTTTCCCCACAAAAAAAAATCCTTCAAAAAATTTCGTTTTTGCGAGATTTTAACTATATAAATATCAATAAAATCTACAAATTCCGTGGGATTTGTCTAATTTCTTAAAAAAATGTTAAATTCATGTGGAATCACCTGTATATAACAACAATTTCACGTTCGCATGCAGAGGAATATGGGTTTGTTTGTGTAAATCGTCCAATTGTAAAAATCGTCGTTTCTTGCGGTAAAAACACGATTTTGTTTAAACGTTAATAAAATCTCTATATTCCAACCGATTGTGCTAATACTTTCACAGAGTGTTTAGTATACTTAATTGAACTGTATTATGTCACTGGTTTCGATTTTCCCCACAAAAAAAAATCCTTCAAAAAATTTCGTTTTTGCGAGATTTTAACTATATAAATATCAATAAAATCTACAAATTCCGTGGGATTTGTCTAATTTCTTAAAAAAATGTTAAATTCATGTGGAGTCACCTGTATATAACAACAATTTCACGTTCGCATGCAGAGGAATATGGGTTTGTTTGTGTAAATCGTCCAATTGTAAAAATCGTCGTTTCTTGCGGTAAAAACACGATTTTGTTATAAACGTTAATAAAATCTCTATATTCCAACCGATTGTGCTAATTCTTTCACAGAGTGTTTAGTATACATAATTGAACTGTATTATATCACTGGTTTCGATTTTCCCCACAAAAAAAAATCCTTCAAAAAATTTCGTTTTTGCGAGATTTTAACTATATAAATATCAATAAAATCTACAAATTCCGTGGGATTTGTCTAATTTCTTAAAAAAATGTTAAATTCATGTGGAGTCACCTATATATAACAACAATTTCACGTTCGCATGCAGAGGAATATGGGTTTGTTTGTGTAAATCGTCCAATTGTAAAAATCGTTGTTTCTTGCGGTAAAAACACGATTTTGCTATAAACGTTAATAAAATCTCTATATTCCAACCGATTGTGCTAATTCTTTCACAGAGTGTTTAGTATACATGATTGAACTGTATTATGTCACTGGTTTCGAATTTCCGCACAAAAAAAAAATCCTTCAAATAATTTCGTTTTTTCGAGTTTTTTAACTATGTAAATATCAATATAATCTACAAATTCCGTGGGATTTGTCTAATTTCTTAAAAAAATGTTAAATTCATTTGGAATCACCTATATATAACAACAATTTCACGTTCGCATGCAGAGGAATATGGGTTTGTTTGTGTCAATCGTCCAATTGTAAAAATCGTCGTTTCTTGCGGTAAAAACACGATTTTGTTATAAACGTTAATAAAATCTCTATATTCCAACCGATTGTGCTAATTCTTTCACAGAGTGTTTAGTATACATGATTGAACTGTATTATGTCACTGGTTTCGATTTTCCCCACAAAAAAAATCCTTGAAAAAATTTCGTTTTTGCGAGTTTTTTAACTATATAAATATCAATAAAATCTACAAATTCCGTGGGATTTGTCTAATTTCTTAAAAAAATGTTAAATTCATGTGGAGTCACCTGTATATAACAACAATTTCACGTTCGCATGCAGAGGAATATGGGTTTGTTTGTGAAAATGGTCAAATTGTAAAAATCGTTGTTTCTTGCGGTAAAAACACGATTTTGCTATAAACGTTAATAAAACCTCTATATTCCAACCGATTGTGCTAATTCTTTCACAGAGTGTTTAGTATACATGATTGAACTGTATTATGTCACTGGTTTCGAATTTCCCCACAAAAAAAAATCCTTCAAAAAATTTCGTTTTTTCGAGTTTTTTAACTATATAAATATCAATATAATCTACAAATTCCGTGGGATTTGTCTAATTTCTTAAAAAAATGTTAAATTCATGTGGATTCACCTATATATAACAACAATTTCACGTTCGCATGCGGAGGAATTAGGGTTTGTTTGTGTAAATCGTCCAATTGTAAAAATCGTCGTTTCTTGCGGTAAAAACACGATTTTGCTATAAACGTTAATAAAATCTCTATATTCCAACCGATTGTGCTAATTCTTTGACAGAGTGTTTAGTATACATGATTGAACTGTATTATGTCACTGGTTTCGATTTTCCCCACAAAAAAAAAATCCTTCAAAAAATTTCGTTTTTGCGAGATTTTAACTATATAAATATCAATAAAATCTACAAATTCCGGGGGATTTGTCTAATTTCTTAAAAAAATGTTAAATTCATGTGGAGTCACCTATATATAACAACAATTTCACGTTCGCATGCAGAGGAATATGGGTTTGTTTGTGAAAATGGTCAAATTGTAAAAATCGTTGTTTCTTGCGGTAAAAACACGATTTTGCTATAAACGTTAATAAAATCTCTATATTCCAACCGATTGTGCTAATTCTTTCACAGAGTGTTTAGTATACATGATTGAACTGTATTATGTCACTGGTTTCGAATTTCCCCACAAAAAAAAAAAATCCTTCAAAAAATTTCGTTTTTTCGAGTTTTTTAACTATATAAATATCAATATAATCTACAAATTCCGTGGGATTTGTCTAATTTCTTAAAAAAATGTTAAATTCATGTGGATTCACCTATATATATCAACAATTTCACGTTCGCATGCGGAGGAATAAGGGTATGTTTGTGTAAATCGTCCAATTGTAAAAATCGTCGTTTCTTGCGGTAAAAACACGATTTTGCTATAAACGTTAATAAAATCTCTATATTCCAACCGATTGTGCTAATTCTTTGACAGAGTGTTTAGTATACATGATTGAACTGTATTATATCACTGGTTTCGATTTTCCCCACAAAAAAAAATCCTTCAAAAAATTTCGTTTTTGCGAGATTTTAACTATATAAATATCAATAAAATCTACAAATTCCGTGGGATTTGTCTAATTTCTTAAAAAAATGTTAAATTCATGTGGATTCACCTATATATAACAACAATTTCACGTTCGCATGCAGAGGAATATGGGTTTGTTTGCGTAAATCGTCCAATTGTAAAAATCGTCGTTTCTTGCGGTAAAAACACGATTTTGCTATAAACATTAATAAAATCTCTATATTCCAACCGATTGTACTAATTCTTGGACAGAGTGTTTACTATACATGATTGAACTGTATTATATCACTGGTTTCGATTTTCCCCACAAAAAAAAATCCTTCAAAAAATTTCGTTTTTGCGAGATTTTAACTATATAAATATCAATAAAATCTACAATTTCCGGGGGATTTGTCTAATTTCTTAAAAAAATGTTAAATTCATGTGGAGTCACCTATATATAACAACAATTTCACGTTCGCATGCAGAGGAATATGGGTTTGTTTGTGAAAATGGTCAAATTGTAAAAATCGTTGTTTCTTGCGGTAAAAACACGATTTTGCTATAAACGTTAATAAAATCTCTATATTCCAACCGATTGTGCTAATTCTTTCACAGAGTGTTTAGTATACATGATTGAACTGTATTATGTCACTGGTTTCGAATTTCCCCACAAAAAAAAAACCTTCAAAAAATTTCGTTTTTTCGAGTTTTTTAACTATATAAATATCAATATAATCTACAAATTCCGTGGGATTTGTCTAATTTCTTAAAAAAATGTTAAATTCATGTGGATTCACCTATATATAACAACAATTTCACGTTCGCATGCGGAGGAATAAGGGTTTGTTTGTGTAAATCGTCCAATTGTAAAAAACGTCGTTTCTTGCGGTAAAAACACGATTTTGCTATAAACGTTAATAAAATGTCTATATTCCAACCGATTGTGCTAATTCTTTGACAGAGTGTTTAGTATACATGATTGAACTGTATTATATCACTGGTTTCGAATTTCCCCACAAAAAAAAAAAAATCCTTCAAAAAATTTCGTTTTTTCGAGTTTTTTAACTATATAAATATCAATATAATCTACAAATTCCGTGGGATTTGTCTAATTTCTTAAAAAAATGTTAAATTCATGTGGATTCACCTATATATAACAACAATTTCACGTTCGCATGCAGAGGAATATGGGTTTGTTTGTGTAAATCGTCCAATTGTAAAAATCGTCGTTTCTTGCGGTAAAAACACGATTTTGCTATAAACATTAATAAAATCTCTATATTCCAACCTTTTGTGCTAATTCTTGGACAGAGTGTTTAGTATACATGATTGAACTGTATTATATCACTGGTTTCGATTTTCCCCACAAAAAAAAAATCCTTCAAAAAATTTCGTTTTTGCGAGATTTTAACTATATAAATATCAATAAAATCTACAAATTCCGGGGGATTTGTCTAATTTCTTAAAAAAATGTTAAATTCACGTGGAGTCACCTATATATAACAACAATTTCACGTTCCCATGCAGAGGAATATGGGTTTGTTCGTGAAAATCGTCAAATTGTAAAAATCGTCGTTTCTTGCGGTAAAAACACGATTTTGCTATAAACGCTAATAAAATCTATATATTCCAACCGATTGTGCTAATTCTTTCACAGAGTGTTTAGTATACATGATTGAACTGTATTATGTCACTGGTTTCGATTTTCCCCACAAAAAAAATCCTTCAAAAAATTTCGTTTTTGCGAGTTTTTTAACTATATAAATATCAATATAATCTACAAATTCCGTGGGATTTGTCTAATTTCTTTAAAAAATGTTAAATTCATGTGGAATCACCTGTATATAACAACAATTTCACGTTCGCATGCAGAGGAATATGGGTTTCTTTGTGTAAATCGTCCAATTGTAAAAATCGTCGTTTCTTGCGGTAAAAACACGATTTTGTTTAAACGTTAATAAAATCTCTATATTCCAACCGATTGTGCTAATACTTTCACAGAGTGTTTAGTATACATAATTGAACTGTATTATGTCACTGGTTTCGATTTTCCCAACAAAAAAAAATCCTTCAAAAAATTTCGTTTTTGCGAGATTTTAACTATATAAATATCAATAAAATCTACAAATTCCGTGGGATTTGTCTAATTTCTTAAAAAAATGTTAAATTCATGTGGAATCACCTGTATATAACAACAATTTCACGTTCGCATGCAGAGGAATATGGGTTTGTTTGTGTAAATCGTCCAATTGTAAAAATCGTCGTTTCTTGCGGTAAAAACACGATTTTGTTTAAACGTTAATAAAATCTCTATATTCCAACCGATTGTGCTAATACTTTCACAGAGTGTTTAGTATAATTAATTGAACTGTATTATGTCACTGGTTTCGATTTTCCCCACAAAAAAAAATCCTTCAAAAAATTTCGTTTTTGCGAGATTTTAACTATATAAATATCAATAAAATCTACAAATTCCGTGGGATTTGTCTAATTTCTTAAAAAAATGTTAAATTCATGTGGAGTCACCTGTATATAACAACAATTTCACGTTCGCATGCAGAGGAATATGGGTTTGTTTGTGTAAATCGTCCAATTGTAAAAATCGTCGTTTCTTGCGGTAAAAACACGATTTTGTTATAAACGTTAATAAAATCTCTATATTCCAACCGATTGTGCTAATTCTTTCACAGAGTGTTTAGTATACATAATTGAACTGTATTATATCACTGGTTTCGATTTTCCCCACAAAAAAAAATCCTTCAAAAAATTTCGTTTTTGCGAGATTTTAACTATATAAATATCAATAAAATCTACAAATTCCGTGGGATTTGTCTAATTTCTTAAAAAAATGTTAAATTCATGTGGAGTCACCTATATATAACAACAATTTCACGTTCGCATGCAGAGGAATATGGGTTTGTTTGTGTAAATCGTCCAATTGTAAAAATCGTTGTTTCTTGCGGTAAAAACACGATTTTGCTATAAACGTTAATAAAATCTCTATATTCCAACCGATTGTGCTAATTCTTTCACAGAGTGTTTAGTATACATGATTGAACTGTATTATGTCACTGGTTTCGAATTTCCCCACAAAAAAAAATCCTTCAAATAATTTCGTTTTTTCGAGTTTTTTAACTATGTAAATATCAATATAATCTACAAATTCCGTGGGATTTGTCTAATTTCTTAAAAAAATGTTAAATTCATTTGGAATCACCTATATATAACAACAATTTCACGTTCGCATGCAGAGGAATATGGGTTTGTTTGTGTCAATCGTCCAATTGTAAAAATCGTCGTTTCTTGCGGTAAAAACACGATTTTGTTATAAACGTTAATAAAATCTCTATATTCCAACCGATTGTGCTAATTCTTTCACAGAGTGTTTAGTATACATGATTGAACTGTATTATGTCACTGGTTTCGATTTTCCCCACAAAAAAAATCCTTGAAAAAATTTCGTTTTTGCGAGTTTTTTAACTATATAAATATCAATAAAATCTACAAATTCCGTGGGATTTGTCTAATTTCTTAAAAAAATGTTAAATTCATGTGGAGTCACCTGTATATAACAACAATTTCACGTTCGCATGCAGAGGAATATGGGTTTGTTTGTGTAAATCGTCCAATTGTAAAAATCGTCGTTTCTTGCGGTAAAAACACGATTTTGTTATTAACGTTAATAAAATCTCTATATTCCAACCGATTGTGCTAATTCTTTGACAGAGTGTTTAGTATACATAATTGAACTGTATTATATCACTGGTTTCGATTTTCCCCACAAAAAAAAATCCTTCAAAAAATTTCGTTTTTGCGAGATTTTAACTATATAAATATCAATAAAATCTACAAATTCCGTGGGATTTGTCTAATTTCTTAAAAAAATGTTAAATTCATGTGGATTCACCTATATATATCCACAATTTCACGTTCGCATGCAGAGGAATATGGGTTTGTTTGTGTAAATCGTCCAATTGTAAAAATCGTCGTTTCTTGCGGTAAAAACACGATTTTGCTATAAACATTAATAAAATCTCTATATTCCAACCTTTTGTGCTAATTCTTGGACAGAGTGTTTAGTATACATGATTGAACTGTATTATATCACTGGTTTCGATTTTCCCCACAAAAAAAAAATCCTTCAAAAAATTTCGTTTTTGCGAGATTTTAACTATATAAATATCAATAAAATCTACAAATTCCGGGGGATTTGTCTAATTTCTTAAAAAAATGTTAAATTCACGTGGAGTCACCTATATATAACAACAATTTCACGTTCCCATGCAGAGGAATATGGGTTTGTTCGTGAAAATCGTCAAATTGTAAAAATCGTCGTTTCTTGCGGTAAAAACACGATTTTGCTATAAACGCTAATAAAACCTCTATATTCCAACCGATTGTGCTAATTCTTTCACAGAGTGTTTAGTATACATGATTGAACTGTAGTATGTCACTGGTTTCGATTTTCCCCACAAAAAAAAATCCTTCAAAAAATTTCGTTTTTGCGAGTTTTTTAACTATATAAATATCAATATAATCTACAAATTCCGTGGGATTTGTCTAATTTCTTTAAAAAATGTTAAATTCATGTGGAATCACCTGTATATAACAACAATTTCACGTTCGCTTGCAGAGGAATATGGGTTTGTTTGTGTAAATCGTCCAATTGTAAAAATCGTCGTTTCTTGCGGTAAAAACACGATTTTGTTTAAACGTTAATAAAATCTCTATATTCCAACCGATTGTGCTAATACTTTCACAGAGTGTTTAGTATACATAATTGAACTGTATTATGTCACTGGTTTCGATTTTCCCCACAAAAAAAAATCCTTCAAAAAATTTCGTTTTTGCGAGATTTTAACTATATAAATATCAATAAAATCTACAAATTCCGTGGGATTTGTCTAATTTCTTAAAAAAATGTTAAATTCATGTGGAATCACCTGTATATAACAACAATTTCACGTTCGCATGCAGAGGAATATGGGTTTGTTTGTGTAAATCGTCCAATTGTAAAAATCGTCGTTTCTTGCGGTAAAAACACGATTTTGTTTAAACGTTAATAAAATCTCTATATTCCAACCGATTGTGCTAATACTTTCACAGAGTGTTTAGTATACTTAATTGAACTGTATTATGTCACTGGTTTCGATTTTCCCCACAAAAAAAAATCCTTCAAAAAATTTCGTTTTTGCGAGATTTTAACTATATAAATATCAATAAAATCTACAAATTCCGTGGGATTTGTCTAATTTCTTAAAAAAATGTTAAATTCATGTGGAGTCACCTGTATATAACAACAATTTCACGTTCGCATGCAGAGGAATATGGGTTTGTTTGTGTAAATCGTCCAATTGTAAAAATCGTCGTTTCTTGCGGTAAAAACACGATTTTGTTATAAACGTTAATAAAATCTCTATATTCCAACCGATTGTGCTAATTCTTTCACAGAGTGTTTAGTATACATAATTGAACTGTATTATATCACTGGTTTCGATTTTCCCCACAAAAAAAAATCCTTCAAAAAATTTCGTTTTTGCGAGATTTTAACTATATAAATATCAATAAAATCTACAAATTCCGTGGGATTTGTCTAATTTCTTAAAAAAATGTTAAATTCATGTGGAGTCACCTATATATAACAACAATTTCACGTTCGCATGCAGAGGAATATGGGTTTGTTTGTGTAAATCGTCCAATTGTAAAAATCGTTGTTTCTTGCGGTAAAAACACGATTTTGCTATAAACGTTAATAAAATCTCTATATTCCAACCGATTGTGCTAATTCTTTCACAGAGTGTTTAGTATACATGATTGAACTGTATTATGTCACTGGTTTCGAATTTCCGCACAAAAAAAAAATCCTTCAAATAATTTCGTTTTTTCGAGTTTTTTAACTATGTAAATATCAATATAATCTACAAATTCCGTGGGATTTGTCTAATTTCTTAAAAAAATGTTAAATTCATTTGGAATCACCTATATATAACAACAATTTCACGTTCGCATGCAGAGGAATATGGGTTTGTTTGTGTCAATCGTCCAATTGTAAAAATCGTCGTTTCTTGCGGTAAAAACACGATTTTGTTATAAACGTTAATAAAATCTCTATATTCCAACCGATTGTGCTAATTCTTTCACAGAGTGTTTAGTATACATGATTGAACTGTATTATGTCACTGGTTTCGATTTTCCCCACAAAAAAAATCCTTGAAAAAATTTCGTTTTTGCGAGTTTTTTAACTATATAAATATCAATAAAATCTACAAATTCCGTGGGATTTGTCTAATTTCTTAAAAAAATGTTAAATTCATGTGGAGTCACCTGTATATAACAACAATTTCACGTTCGCATGCAGAGGAATATGGGTTTGTTTGTGTAAATCGTCCAATTGTAAAAATCGTCGTTTCTTGCGGTAAAAACACGATTTTGTTATAAACGTTAATAAAATCTCTATATTCCAACCGATTGTGCTAATTCTTTGACAGAGTGTTTAGTATACATAATTGAACTGTATTATATCACTGGTTTCGATTTTCCCCACAAAAAAAAATCCTTCAAAAAATTTCGTTTTTGCGAGATTTTAACTATATAAATATCAATAAAATCTACAAATTCCGTGGGATTTGTCTAATTTCTTAAAAAAATGTTAAATTCATGTGGATTCACCTATATATAACCACAATTTCACGTTCGCATGCAGAGGAATATGGGTTTGTTTGTGTAAATCGTCCAATTGTAAAAATCGTCGTTTCTTGCGGTAAAAACACGATTTTGCTATAAACATTAATAAAATCTCTATATTCCAACCTTTTGTGCTAATTCTTGGACAGAGTGTTTAGTATACATGATTGAACTGTATTATATCACTGGTTTCGATTTTCCCCACAAAAAAAAAATCCTTCAAAAAATTTCGTTTTTGCGAGATTTTAACTATATAAATATCAATAAAATCTACAAATTCCGGGGGATTTGTCTAATTTCTTAAAAAATGTTAAATTCACGTGGAGTCACCTATATATAACAACAATTTCACGTTCCCATGCAGAGGAATATGGGTTTGTTCGTGAAAATCGTCAAATTGTAAAAATCGTCGTTTCTTGCGGTAAAAAACACGATTTTGCTATAAACGCTAATAAAATCTCTATATTCCAACCGATTGTGCTAATTCTTTCACAGAGTGTTTAGTATACATGATTGAACTGTATTATGTCACTGGTTTCGATTTTCCCCACAAAAAAAAAATCCTTCAAAAAATTTCGTTTTTGCGAGTTTTTTAACTATATAAATATCAATATAATCTACAAATTCCGTGGGATTTGTCTAATTTCTTTAAAAAATGTTAAATTCATGTGGAATCACCTGTATATAACAACAATTTCACGTTCGCATGCAGAGGAATATGGGTTTGTTTGTGTAAATCGTCCAATTGTAAAAATCGTCGTTTCTTGCGGTAAAAACACGATTTTGTTTAAACGTTAATAAAATCTCTATATTCCAACCGATTGTGCTAATACTTTCACAGAGTGTTTAGTATACATAATTGAACTGTATTATGTCACTGGTTTCGATTTTCCCCACAAAAAAAAAATCCTTCAAAAAATTTCGTTTTTGCGAGATTTTAACTATATAAATATCAATAAAATCTACAAATTCCGTGGGATTTGTCTAATTTCTTAAAAAAATGTTAAATTCATGTGGAATCACCTGTATATAACAACAATTTCACGTTCGCATGCAGAGGAATATGGGTTTGTTTGTGTAAATCGTCCAATTGTAAAAATCGTCGTTTCTTGCGGTAAAAACACGATTTTGTTTAAACGTTAATAAAATCTCTATATTCCAACCGATTGTGCTAATACTTTCACAGAGTGTTTAGTATACTTAATTGAACTGTATTATGTCACTGGTTTCGATTTTCCCCACAAAAAAAAAATCCTTCAAAAAATTTCGTTTTTGCGAGATTTTAACTATATAAATATCAATAAAATCTACAAATTCCGTGGGATTTGTCTAATTTCTTAAAAAAATGTTAAATTCATGTGGAGTCACCTGTATATAACAACAATTTCACGTTCGCATGCAGAGGAATATGGGTATGTTTGTGTAAATCGTCCAATTGTAAAAATCGTCGTTTCTTGCGGTAAAAACACGATTTTGTTATAAACGTTAATAAAATCTCTATATTCCAACCGATTGTGCTAATTCTTTCACAGAGTGTTTAGTATACATAATTGAACTGTATTATATCACTGGTTTCGATTTTCCCCACAAAAAAAAAATCCTTCAAAAAATTTCGTTTTTGCGAGATTTTAACTATATAAATATCAATAAAATCTACAAATTCCGTGGGATTTGTCTAATTTCTTAAAAAAATGTTAAATTCATGTGGAGTCACCTATATATAACAACAATTTCACGTTCGCATGCAGAGGAATATGGGTTTGTTTGTGTAAATCGTCCAATTGTAAAAATCGTTGTTTCTTGCGGTAAAAACACGATTTTGCTATAAACGTTAATAAAATCTCTATATTCCAACCGATTGTGCTAATTCTTTCACAGAGTGTTTAGTATACATGATTGAACTGTATTATGTCACTGGTTTCGAATTTCCCCACAAAAAAAAATCCTTCAAATAATTTCGTTTTTTCGAGTTTTTTAACTATGTAAATATCAATATAATCTACAAATTCCGTGGGATTTGTCTAATTTCTTAAAAAAATGTTAAATTCATTTGGAATCACCTATATATAACAACAATTTCACGTTCGCATGCAGAGGAATATGGGTTTGTTTGTGTCAATCGTCCAATTGTAAAAATTGTCGTTTCTTGCGGTAAAAACACGATTTTGTTATAAACGTTAATAAAATCTCTATATTCCAACCGATTGTGCTAATTCTTTCACAGAGTGTTTAGTATACATGATTGAACTGTATTATGTCACTGGTTTCGATTTTCCCCACAAAAAAAAATCCTTGAAAAAATTTCGTTTTTGCGAGTTTTTTAACTATATAAATATCAATAAAATCTACAAATTCCGTGGGATTTGTCTAATTTCTTAAAAAAATGTTAAATTCATGTGGAGTCACCTGTATATAACAACAATTTCACGTTCGCATGCAGAGGAATATGGGTTTGTTTGTGTAAATCGTCCAATTGTAAAAATCGTCGTTTCTTGCGGAAAAAACACGATTTTGTTATAAACGTTAATAAAAATCCCTATATTCCAACCGATTGTGCTAATTCTTTGACAGAGTGTTTAGTATACATAATTGAACTGTATTATATCACTGGTTTCGATTTTCCCCACAAAAAAAAAATCCTTCAAAAAATTTCGTTTTTGCGAGATTTTAACTATATAAATATCAATAAAATCTACAAATTCCGTGGGATTTGTCTAATTTCTTAAAAAAATGTTAAATTCATGTGGATTCACCTATATATAACAACAATTTCACGTTCGCATGCAGAGGAATATGGGTTTGTTTGTGTAAATCGTCCAATTGTAAAAATCGTCGTTTCTTGCGGTAAAAACACGATTTTGCTATAAACATTAATAAAATCTCTATATTCCAACCGATTGTGCTAATACTTGGACAGAGTGTTTAGTATACATGATAGAACTGTATTATATCACTGGTTTCGATTTTCCCCACAAAAAAAAAATCCTTCAAAAAATTTCGTTTTTGCGAGATTTTAACTATATAAATATCAATAAAATCTACAAATTGCGGGGGATTTGTCTAATTTCTTAAAAAAATGTTAAATTCACGTGGAGTCACCTATATATAACAACAATTTCACGTTCGCATGCGGAGGAATATGGGTTTGTTCGTGAAAATCGTCAAATTGTAAAAATCGTCGTTTCTTGCGGTAAAAACACGATTTTGCTATAAACGCTATTAAAATCTCTATATTCCAACCGATTGTGCTAATTCTTTCACAAGTGTTTAGTATACATGATTGAACTGTATTATGTCACTGGTTTCGATTTTCCCCACAAAAAAAAATCCTTCAAAAAATTTCGTTTTTGCGAGTTTTTTAACTCTATAAATATCAATATAATCTACAAATTCCGTGGGATTTGTCTAATTTCTTAAAAAAATGTTAAATTCATGTGGAGTCACCTGTATATAACAACAATTTCACGTTCGCATGCAGAGGAATATGGGTTTGTTTGTGTAAATCGTCCAATTGTAAAAATCGTCGCTTCTTGCGGTAAAAACACGATTTTGTTTAAACGTTAATAAAATCTCTTTATTCCAACCGATTGTGCTAATACTTTCACAGAGTGTTTAGTATACATAATTGAACTGTATTATATCACTGGTTTCGATTTTCCCCACAAAAAAAAAATCCTTCAAAAAATTTCGTTTTTTGCGAGATTTTAACTATATAAATATCAATAAAATCTACAAATTCCGTGGGATTTGTCTAATTTCTTAAAAAAATGTTAAATTCATGTGGATTCACCTATATATAACAACAATTTCACGTTCGCATGCAGAGGAATATGGGTTTGTTTGTGTAAATCGTCCAATTGTAAAAATCGTCGTTTCTTGCGGTAAAAACACGATTTTGTTATAAACGTTAATAAAATCTCTATATTCCAACCGATTGTGCTAATTCTTTCACAGAGTGTTTAGTATACATGATTGAACTGTATTATGTCACTGGTTTCGATTTTCCCCACAAAAAAAATCCTTCAAAAAATTTCGTTTTTGCGAGTTTTTTAACTATATAAATATCAATAAAATCTACAAATTCCGTGGGATTTGTCTAATTTCTTAAAAAAATATTGAATTCATGTGGAGTCACCTGTATATAACAACAATTTCACGTTCGCATGCAGAGGAATATGGGTTTGTTTGTGTAAATCGTCCAATTGTAAAAAATCGTCGTTTCTTGCGGTAAAAACACGATTTTGTTATAAACGTTAATAAAATCTCTATATTCCAACCGATTGTGCTAATTCTTTCACAGAGTGTTTAGTATACATAATTGAACTGTATTATGTCACTGGTTTCGATTTTCCCCACAAAAAAAATCCTTCAAAAAATTTCGTTTTTGCGAGATTTTAACTATATAAATATCAATAAAATCTACAAATTCCGGGGGATTTGTCTAATTTCTTAAAAAAATGTTAAATTCATGTGGAGTCACCTATATATAACAACAATTTCACGTTCGCATGCAGAGGTATATGGGTTTGTTTGTGAAAATGGTCAAATTGTAAAAATCGTTGTTTCTTGCGGTAAAAACACGATTTTGCTATAAACGTTAATAAAACCTCTATATTCCAACCGATTGTGCTAATTCTTTCACAGAGTGTTTAGTATACATGATTGAACTGTATTATGTCACTGGTTTCGATTTTCCCCACAAAAAAAAATCCTTCAAAAAATTTCGTTTTTGCGAGATTTTAACTATATAAATATCAATAAAATCTACAAATTCCGTGGGATTTGTCTAATTTCTTAAAAAAATGTTAAATTCATGTGGATTCACCTATATATAACAACAATTTCACGTTCGCATGCAGAGGAATATGGGTTTGTTTGTGTAAATCGTCCAATTGTAAAAATCGTCGTTTCTTGCGGTAAAAACACGATTTTGCTATAAACATTAATAAAATCTCTATATTCCAACCGATTGTGCTAATACTTGGACAGAGTGTTTAGTATACATGATAGAACTGTATTATATCACTGGTTTCGATTTTCCCCACAAAAAAAAAAATCCTTAAAAAAATTTCGTTTTTGCGAGATTTTAACTATATAAATATCAATAAAATCTACAAATTGCGGGGGATTTGTCTAATTTCTTAAAAAAATGTTAAATTCACGTGGAGTCACCTATATATAACAACAATTTCACGTTCGCATGCGGAGGAATATGGGTTTGTTCGTGAAAATCGTCAAATTGTAAAAATCGTCGTTTCTTGCGGTAAAAACACGATTTTGCTATAAACGCTATTAAAATCTCTATATTCCAACCGATTGTGCTAATTCTTTCACAGAGTGTTTAGTATACATGATTGAACTGTATTATGTCACTGGTTTCGATTTTCCCCCACAAAAAAAATCCTTCAAAAAA